>NC_085846.1:36287843-36452843 GCF_035594765.1 Anolis carolinensis
GGATTCTTGGTCTCGTCTAACTGTATGGGCAAGCGTCGAGATCCAGGTTCCATCACCTCATACTGGAAGATATACACTTTCCCTAGAGCATCTGAACCACTGCTTATGTTTCTAAGCTTTGCTCAGAAGCTAAGAGCTACAGGCATGTGCTGGAAAAGCAAATGCCGTATTTCTTCAATTCTAAGATTCCATTTTTTCTATATAAATATTTCTAAAAATGGGGTGCATCTAAAATCTCAGGTGTTTCATGTATTTGTGGTGGTTGTGGTGATATTCAAATTAGGGTGCATTTTACAATTGATGGCTTCTTATAATTGAAGAAATACGGTATAAATAAATAAGCAAAGACATTTTAGGATGCAAAGTTGTTCACAGAGACCACAGCCTCTCTGCCAAGTAAATGCTTACAGGTAAGGGATTGGATAAGGAATGCTGTGGTGATGAGCGTGCAACAGGCGGTACGCTTCTTCCAGGGCTTGTTCCTGGTCCACTTCCCCCAGCAAACTAGGAAAAAAGATGGGACAAAAATAAATAAATCCTGCTGACTGAATATATATTAAAAAGGAAATCAAATAACCTTTTTCTCATAGCTTACCTCAAAATAATCACTAATTTTATGCCCCCTTGGAGTGATTTTGCCTAGAAAAAAACAACAATGTTACCAGTCATGTAGCACTAAAATAATGTCAAATATTTCATTAAGCTAAAGAGTCAAATTATTATTTCAAAACTGCTTGAAAGGAATTGGAAGATTGTTGAGCATGCCTGATTAATTTAGGAGGAAGTCCACCCTGTGCACTTAATCCTCTGAAGGCCTTTCCCCAGATTGTCCTAATAAAAATAAATATCAGGTGATTTTGATCCCTAAACTCTTCTAAAACACTGCATACCCTAAAAAAACAATAAAAAGGAAGAAAAATTAGCCAAAAAAATTGAAAAGTGATAGGACACAACTTCCTATTGTGCAAATGTGGCTTCCCTCCTTTGTAGTTGCCCACCCGTTTTAGAAGAATCACATGTCTCAAGGATTCATATGCAATAGTATTTTAGACTTCATCCAGGTAGTACTAATTGTAGTCATCATGAAGAATGTGAATCCTACATGAGTAGCATCCCACTTTTAGTGATGTCTATGAATAGTCTCTGTAGACAAGGGTCAGTTTTTAAGGAAGCTCACAGTTCTGAGTGATCTGTCACTTTATGTTGCTTTGGTGAGGTGCCTTGAAGTGTTTTCCAACTTATTTCAACTTTAAGGTTGTGGAATGACCTGTTGGAAGAGGTCTGACAATTGGATGCATTTACTTCATTTAAAACATTAAAGACCAATCTCTTTCAGCAGGCCTATCAGATAGTCTTTAAAGAGAGAAGGATATGAATTAAATATTTGTACTGTAATCATCGTAATCTTATCATGGGGGTTTATTGGCAAGATTTGTACAGATGGTGTTTGCCACTGCCTTCCTTTGAAAAGAGGACTTGCTCAAGGTCACTTATTGGGTTTCTATGTTAGAATGAAATATTGATACAGGCAGTCCCCAAGTTATGAACAAGATAGGTTCTGTATGATTGTTCTTCAGTTAAAATTGTATGCAAGTTGGAACAGCTACATTTTAATGTGTAATTCCATCTCTTCTCTTCTCTTCACTTCTCTCTCTCTCCCCTCCCCCTCCCTCTCCCTCCCTCTCTCTATACATACACACACATATATATGAATAGCATAGGGAAAGATTAACACCCCTATGGTGTTTGTTTTGCTGTATGTACCCCTGTTCAGAAGGTTTCACCTCAGTTTCTGTCCTTGTGATAATTGGATTTTGAAAAAATTGGTTTGTTGTGGAAACAAAGACTTTTCCCTCATGATAACTCTCTCAGGAGTGAATTTCCCTTCCGAGTGTAGATTTCTCTCACTTTCAGTTGTCTCATTCCCGTTCTTAACTATCTGTAAGTCCAATGTTTGTAATTCGAGGACTGCCTGTACTGGATGAATATGGCATAAACATCAGGGGCATTCAAACTATGAAATTTGTGCATTTCAAAGCTGGTTTCTAAGGGACTGACTGAGAAACAGGGCTTGTTCTCACAGCAATCTGTCCTCTAGAAGCATGCCTGGGTGTAAGGCAAGAGAGAGGGATACAAAAATAAATAAATAAAAAGAAAGGCCCAGACTGCATTTACTTCACATTTAACAGTTTGCACAATGCAACTTTTGATAAGAGATGAAAGACTACTTCATTATATGTTTTCTACATGGATATGCTAAAGGGTATAAATTGTCTTCAAAAATAACATGACAGATGTGTGATCAGTACACATTTTGTTGTACGAGTGCTAGAAAGCCAGATCCAGAGCATGAAAAGTTATTTTTGGACTACAACTTTCGGAATTCCTCTGCCAGAGTGGACATTTATTCCAGTTCTGGGAAGAGACTGACTGGAATGCTTCCCCAGCTTTTCCAAACTCTGAGAAGACCCTAATATAGTATACACATGCAGAGAAAAAGAGAAAGGCGAGTGTCACAATAAACCCACTGAAGGGCTAAAATCTTTTTCTTGAAATGGGGACAACAAAAAGTATATGGAGGAAAGGTTACTTTTCAAAGTCTAAGATACCACTTCCTCTAAGCAGGTGAGACTCGGTACTTTTTGGAAAACCTAATTAGAAGGCCTACCTTGACTAGTTTCAAAGGTTTCTGCTTTCCTCTTCCTGTTGCGCTGGTCATTCTGTTTTTTTTCAGGAGTCTTATAAGAAAGAGGAAGAAAAATCCCAAATCAATTTCCCCCAGAAATCCCAGTATTAAAAACAACATTATTAAAAATACATTTATCTGCAAATTTGCAACTTTTTAAAAAATATATTGTTAACAAAAGGCTTCTCACTTCCCTACTTCTGCTCTGGAGTCACTGAGTCCCGCTAACACCAAGTATTACAGCAAAACATTCAATGAAATGTACCCAATAGTCTCATGTATAAATCTAGAAATTTTAGTCAAAATACCTGCACAAAAATTGGGGTAGCTTATCCATGGGTCAATGTGAGTATTGTATCCCTTATCAAAAAAGGTACTATCTCCTTCTCTGAGTAGACTGGGAAAAGGTGAGAGTACAGGCCATCCTTGGATGAACCTATAAGAAACCCTGGCATCCCCACCTCAGCACACACATTCTCTATGCTGTGGTTCTGCTTCTAGCTTTTTCTGAATACCTGGAGAAGGAAATTGTAGTGATGGCCAGGGACAGCAGGCCCCAAGGTGACATTGGTGCTTTCCCTTCTCTGTAGAAAAGTCTTCAACCTATCCATGTGTCACATCAAAATTCTTAATTTTGGACCCAACATCTGCCCTCAACTTACATACGAGATTGACTAATACATGAATGCATGCACTAGTCAAACCTGTGGCAATATACAAAGAATTACAATCACCAATAAATTATCCAATCATTAAAGCACTTATTATTACCAATTATTGTTGATTTGCTACAGTGAAGAATTAAGCACATTTATTTTGTCCTCCTGGAAAGGATCATGTAACTATTTTATACAGATTCAAGAGTATGACAATCTTGTGGTCTCAACATTTGTAATTTTGTCTACTATTCAAAATAGTACCAGATGCAAGGTTATTCAGTTGATGAAGCAAAATGCCTGTCAAAGAGTAAGATTTTCCCATGAACTGGTTTTCACCAGGTGAACAAGTCACACAACTCCACTTAGATCCATTATCTTCTAATGAAAGCTGGAAAAATCCCTCTTTTCCATAGTTTCAACCTGTATCTTCAAGAAGACAAGCTCAAGACAGCTTGAGGTTGAAGTCGGCAAGGAAACTTAAGTCTCAGTTACCTCCAACTCCTTGTCACTTAGAGAACCCACACTGCACAAACTCTGATTGGAAGATTCACTGTTCAAGGGACCCTAGTACAAAAGGAAGATAATAAATGTTACCAACAGGAAATTCATATTTTTTAAAGTAACGACATACATGACAGTGTGTTTATCTCCCAGTAAAGCTTTTCTATAGAAAAAGAATCAGCCTATAAGCCTCATAGATGAACAATCATATCCCACTTCAGTGCTTTTGCAAACTCCCAGTTTTAATGCTGGATAAAAGTGTCAAGACCTATGCTAGCACATTCTGTTAAGATGAAGGAAATCTTTCTGTCACCTCACAAGAATTGGAATTTTCTGTCTTACAACCCGACAGGGATGCAACTGTCTTGGGAAAACTATGTACTTTTATCTCTGGGCTTTCATGGCAGCATACTTATATTCACATTAAAAACAGAATTACATGCATCAAAATATTGTCACAGATTATATTCTCAAACTAATTGCCATTCATACATTAAAGAAATGGTTTTTTTTGGCTGTGATCACACAACAGAGTCCATACTATAAAAGGAAGTCACATAATTTGGATGCATTAAACATTTAAAATGTCCTCCAGGTTGCATATGAACATATAGAACATACAGGAATAGTTTGACCTGATTTTTTTAGGCAACTCTCCGTCTCAGACCTATGTAATAATGTCCAAATGCACAGTAAGTTTTTAAACCTTATTTTCAAACAACACCCCAACCTTTACATTACAAAACCAGTCTTAAAATGCTTTCTAACTTTCAAAGACCACTGATGATGCAGCTGAGAAAAGTTCTGTTTCAAGAAGGCAAAATGCCCAATTCCCTTTTTGCAACTCATGGCACTACTTCCTGGATTACATACAACCAAAGCTTCTAGTGATGTTTATTGACCAGAGTTGGGGAGCCTATAGAACAACTCCTATTATCCCAGAACGTCGACTGAGAGCATCTGGAGAGTCATGTTCCATAGGCCTGGCCTGGATAAAACCATGAAAGGCCTCTTTCTTTTATGCAACCGAGTCCTATCAGATCTTCTTTGCGCCTGTTTGTGCTCCCACTTTTTCTCCAGCACTTCAAGTCTCAACACTCTTTTCACAATCTGTAACAGAATACATTTAAATGATAACAATATTGCTGCTGCTGCTCAATAGTTTAGTCATCTCCGACTCTTCGTGACCTCATGGACCAGTCCACGCCAGAGCTTCCTGTCGGCCATCACCACCCCCAGTTCCTTCAAGGACAAGCCAGTCACTTCAAAGATACCGTCCATCCATCTCGCCCTTGGTCAGCCTCTCTTCCTTTTTCCTTCCATTTCCCCCAGAATCGTGATCTTTTCCAAGCTTTCCTGTCTCCTCATTATGTGGCCAAAATACTTCAGCTTTGCCTCTAATATCCTTCCCTCCAGTGAGCAGCCGGGCATTATTTCCTGGAGGATGGACTGGTTGGATCTTCTTGCGGTCCAAGGCACTCTCAGGATTTTCCTCCAGCACCATATTAACTTCTTAAAATGCACATATATTTATCTGTGGAGAAATTACTCCTAATTTCCAAACAAGAACCAAACTATTTTCTTATGAGGTTCAAAAGGTCTATTTTTTTAAGACAAAAACTAGATGGCTCTATGAGATTTAATACTACTGACCATTGTTGGGGATGTACCTGTAGGAAAACTAAACAAATATGGACGTTTAAAAAATTCCACATTTAATCTATAATCTATTTAATCTATGCTATAGTGTTTCAAATGATATGCAGGACAGGGCATCTAGACCAAAAGCCTTCAATGAGGTAGCAATCTCCCAATGTTGTGCACTACACTGACAATCAGTTCAACCACTGGTATTTTTGGCCACATTTACACTGCCATATAAAATTCAGATTATCTGGTTTGAACTGGATTAAATTAGTCTACACTGCTATATAATCTAGTTCAAACCAGATAACCTGGAATTTATATGGCAGTATAGATGGGACCTTTGACTGGGACTCTGTAGAACTATAGGCTGGGAAGTCCAAAATTTGTAGCAACTATATCAGTGGCGAAGTGTGTTAATGCATTGAGTTGCTGAATTTGCAGACCATAAGGTCCCAGGTTCAAATCCCAGGAGCAGAGTGAGCGCCCGCTGTTAGCTCCAGCTTCTGCCAACCTAGCAGTTCGAAAACATGCCAATGTGAGTAGATCAATAGGTATAGCTCCAGCGGGAAGGTAACGGCGCTACATGCAGTCATGCCGGCCACATGATGTTGGAGGTGTCTACGGACAACGGCGGCTCTTCGGCTTAGAAATGGAGATGAACACCAACCCCCAGAGTCAAACATGACTGGACTTAACGTCAGGGGAAACCTTTACCTTACTATATCAGTTAAAAAATAAATTATTAGTTACCAGCTCTGTCACTGCATGTGGCAAACTTTAGGTATGAGGAAGTTTACAAATCACCAGGGATATACTCACTAGGCCTGTGTGGTCAATAAAAAAATGTTTCAATATTCATTATTAAATTAGGGGGAGGAATAGTTTCTAAAATGTCCGTATGGTAACTATAAGGACATAATGAATTTTTTGTTACTTTTTCATTATGTAACTGCGCAAGTGGGAAAGCTTCTGGGACTTCCTTCTCTCTCATTTTTAGATCTATTTAGATGAAACTTGCTACAACAGTAGAACACACTGTTACCATACCCCACCCACCCCCAAAGTTTCAGAACATTTCTCACATCCACCGGTTTTGGGGAATTTAGTTTTTATGAACAACATTTTTTAAAAAAACTACAAGAGCGATCTTCTTGAATTTCTATTTTCAATACGATACAATATAACTAGGGCATTATTCCCCCCAAGTTTCAGAAAGATTTACACATCCACAGATTTTTAGGGAATTTTAACCAACATAAGCTTAACAGTACTATTTCACTAGAATACCCCAGCGACCATCCAGTCCAATCCCCTTCTGCCAGGCAGGAAAAGCACAGTCAGACACTCTAAATATATTGAAATAATAATAGTCATAATAGGAAACCTACTCGGTGTGGAGCCCCCCGTGGTGTAGTGGGTTAAAGGCTTCTGCCAGCAGGACTGATGACTTGAAGGTTGGGTTGCTGACCTGAAGGTTGCTGGTTCGAATCCAACCCCGGGACAGCATGGATGAGCTTCCTCTATCAGCTCCAATTCCATGCAAGGACATGAGAGAAGCCACCCACAAGGATAGTAAAAACATAAAAACATTCGGACATCCCTTGGGCAACGTTCTTGCAGATGGCCAATTCTCTCACACCAGTAGCAACTTGCAGTTTCTCAAGTCACTCCTGACACAGAAAAAACCCTACTAGGTAAACTCTGGAGTTACTGCCTCTCAACTTTGGCTACCTCACAGGGTTGACTCAACGCCCAATATTCCCTTTTATCACAAAATCCCTTTTGAGAATGAACACCAGAGAATTCAAAAGGCCCCACCGTAAACTACATTTTCTAGAATTCTGTTCGCTACCTGTGTTAAAGCCTCAACGTGATGGTCTCTGCTTGTCACACCCAGGGCCGGCCATGTGCCAGAGGGGCTTCTTCCTTGCTCAGCCATCCAGCCAGGCATTCCTCCCTTCCACCAGCCCCAGGCCCCCTCAACAAACCTTTTGGGGAAAAAGTGGGGCTTCTCCCTCAACTCCAGCTTCACCATTCTCCTCAGGGCTCTTTAGGGGAACCAACCCCAGCCCTTTTGAGGGAGAAATGGCACCCACGACGGAGAGTTGGAGCCATTTACAAGACTTACATAACTCTTCCAAAAGTCATAGGTCAGTGTTTTGAATCTTACGTTTTTTGCATGGGCGTCCCTCTCATTTTTAAATATTGAATCGTATGTAAGAATCTTACGAAATAGATATGACTCACACATGAACCAGATCATGCAGGAAAGATTTACTAAGGTTGATAGGACTACTCATGAATACATTTGTATAGCTACATGTTGCATTATAATCTTGCCAAATCCACATATTCAAAATTACCCAAAATCTTAACTGCTCTGCCTAGAAAGCCTCCATCACCAAAGGCATTGTTTTCCTCATACAGCACATAGAACTGTGAACATCTTTAAATACAGCACTGCTCCATAGCTGACTTTATCCCCACAAAGACCGGGGAAGAACTGAAAAGCCATTCTTTCAGGTTGACCTTGATGGAATTTGGAGACTGAAATTTCTTGGGAAGTCAAACTGAGGAAATGTCACCGCACTATATCAGGGTGAACTTTAGGGCATATTTCTAATTGACTGCATGCAAAGTGCAAAGAAATTGGCCAGAAGAATGTTTTGCATCCATCACAGATCTTTTTGATAGCATGATCAACCAAGACACTTTGTCAAGTTTGAAAGAGATATCCAAAATATTACATGCATTGCTTGCGAAATAATGCCATCAATCATAGGATTTCCTAGCCTACAAAATCTAACTTCTTTAGAAAAAGATGTCTGATGAATGCTTCACGTTGGAGAAGTTCATCAGACAACAATTAGAAATATTTACCCTCAAGTAGTCCTGCTGGACACTATTAATATCTTTAATGCAAATTCTAAAGAACTACTATTTTATCTGATACTGGTCACCTGGGTTTAGCTATGCAATTACTTTTAGTAAAGCATTTGTTAGATATTCACTTTCAAACACATGCTATAAAACAGAACATTTGTTTGATGTAAGAGGAAATTATCTTTTTATCATCAGAGATCTGAGTTATAAGCCACTAGCTGCTGTTTGGCAAAACCACAGGAAAGGTACCTTTTCCTTTAGGTATCTAATAACATTGATAGTAATATGATTCTTACCTGTATTACATGCAGGGTTATTACATAAAAATTTGATTATATTCCCTTGAGGTTTGTAGAGTAATTGATATAAATGGCTATAACATTAAACAATGCTTCTGTTTGGAGCTGGAGCCAGAATGATTAAATACAGTAGAGTCTCACTTATCCAAGCTAAACGGGCCGGCAGAAGCTTGGATAAGCGAGTATCTTGGATAATAAGGAGGGATTAAGGAAAAGCCTATTAAACATCAAATTAGGTTATGATTTTACAAATTAAGCACCAAAACATCATATACAACAAATTTGACAGAAAAAGTGTTATGATTGAGCCTCGTGGCTCTGTTTCTGACAGGCGTGGGCGTAAGACTCCTCGAGAGTCGGATACTCTCGAGGAGCGAGAGAGAAAAAGACTGCGAGACATATTTGCAGCACCCTCTGACGAAGAGTCTTTCGAAGGGTTCACGGAGAGAATGGAGGAAGGGCTGGTTAGCTCAGAGGAGGATGAGATGGATTGGACTCGGGTAAGGGAGGAATTGGGGGCCACTGGCCATGATGGGGCAGAAGATGAATGGGGACCTTCAGGATTAGACCCATGGCGTAGCTGGAGGGATGGGACGGGATCCACAGCTGGAGATGCTGTTGGGCGTAGTCAGAGGTGTTCCAGCTCTGACGAGGAAAGTGATGAGGAAACGCCCGGGTTAAGGAGGGCAGCTGACAGTGATGAAGATTTGTAACTGGCATAAAATGGGGCTTGGGAGCAATTGCAAATTGCGTCGGGCAAGGTAATCTGGGCAAACGCTTGGGATTCGTGTGTGTGTGTGGGACGCTTCCCTGAAGACTTGTGTACTTTCCTGTGCTGAGACGTAAGTTGATTGGAATCCAGGGTCAGACGGCGGGAGGGATTGTGTGGGCATTTGTTTGTGCAAACCTGTGCTTACTCTTATTAGCTTGACCTTCCGTCGTCTTCCTGACGGACGCCATCTCCTGCTTTGAGAACTCGGACTGAACTGACCACGGCTTGTCTTCCCCCCTTCTTGGACTTGGAAAAACTACAAACGTCTGCTTCTGGCTTTGATCTACGGAACGGAACTGGTCTACTCTACTGCTAAAATCCCTGGCTGCGTCTGCTCGTGTTGGAGATCCTGTCTGCTGTGTGTGTGTGTGGGAGCGACGCAAGTTACTCTAAAAAACAGTGTTGGCAGCAGAGAGGAATCTGCTGCCAATTAGTTGCATTCCTTGTATCTTTTGTTCCTTGCCTTTCGTTTTGTTTATACCCAGGCTGAAGAAAGCAGTTTGTTTTTACCCGGATTAAACTCCGGTTTAATCCGGTTTATCTTTTGAACATTTACTTTTGTCCCTTTTTGCTCCTAAAGGCAAAAATTGCCTGGCCCTTGTGTTTTTACGGGCATTTTTGAGTTCTGTAATCTAATAAACTCTGTTACTTTGAATCTTGTGGCGTTCTGTCCTTGACAGATTGCCCGACGCCCATAAAAGGTTTATTGCAGCAATAAACCCGTCAGGAAGACGATGGATGAGTTAAGGGTCAAATTAGATCAATTGCAAACGGCCTTTACCGTTAGCCAAACCGCTCATGCCGTGAAAGGACATGTTTTGACTCCTGAACGCTTTGACGGAACCAGGTGCAAGTTGCCAACCTTTTTGGCACAAGTGGAGCTTTATTTTTCTCAGCTCAGTGCTCATGCTTATCCTACAGACACTAGCAAAGTGGCCTTTATTTTGAGTTTGTTGACCGGTTCCGCAGGACAATGGGCCACTAATTTAATTTTGGGCAATGACCCAGTCAAGGACAATTTGAATGATTTCAGAAAGTTGTTAATTGATACTTTTGGGGATCCTCTCCGCACGGAGAACGCTGGGTGGGCTCTGTATCGGTTGAAACAGGGAAAGGGGACTGTTTTGGATTACTTAAATAAGTTTAACCTGTATCGCCACCAGCTGGATTGGGGGGAAAATGCATTCATGCTTTTATTTACTGCTGGGTTAAGTGATATGCTCCAGGATGAATTAGCACGCTTGGAGCCGGCTGAAAGTTGGGATACCTTAGTTGCTAAGGTGCTGCGCTTAGACGCAAGGTTCGAGGCTCGTAAGCACTCAAAAGCAATGTGTGCGCCACCCATGCATGTAACCAGGGCACCTGTGGTGATGGGGGAAGAGCCTATGGGGCTTGGGGTCTTTAAAAAGCTGTCTACCGAGGAAAAGAGCCGTAGGAGGCAGCTGGGCTTGTGTTTGTACTGTGGGAATGCTGGGCATTTTGCCAAAAATTGTAATGTGAAACCTTCCAAAACTTTCGGGAAAAGGCCAGCCCTAGTGCGACGTGAGACCAATGCACTAGGGCTCCTCAAGCAATCAACTGAGGGGAAGAAGCATGTTTTCGTACCCATTACATTATCTGTTGGGGGAAGGGAACTTGTTTCTACTTTGGCACTATTGGACTCAGGGGCTACGGTCTCTTATGTAGATATTGAGTTTGCTAAGAAGCATGGCATTCCTAGAGTGCGCAAGGCATGCGACGTGTGGGTGGAAGGAGCAGATGGGAGACTGCTGGAGACTGGGGTGGTTAACCATGAAACCTCAGCAGTAACGTGGGAGGTGCAGGGAGTAACGGGAACGTTTGTGTGGGATATTACGAGCTTGCCTAGATATGATGTGATCCTGGGGATGGATTGGCTAGCTGTAGTAAACCCACAAGTAGATTGGGCAACACGTAAAGTGATTTTAAAGAGGCAGGATTGTTGCACTCTAAATGTTACTCATTCTGATATGGAGGGAGTGCCTGCTGAGTATGGGGAGTTCTCTGATGTATTTTGTAAAAAAGAAGCGGACAAATTACCACCGCACAGGCCATATGATTGCGCCATCAAGTTGGCAGAAGGTGCGAAACTGCCAGCAGGGAGGTTGTATGCCTTGACTGTACCGGAAAGGCAAGCTTTGCGGGAGTTTCTAGATGAAAATTTAGCCAAGGGGTTTATTCGCCCATCTAGTTCTCCAACTGCGGCACCAGTATTCTTTGTAGCCAAAAAGACTGGGGAACTTAGGCTGGTCTGCGACTATCGGATCCTAAACAAATACACCATTCGGGATAGGTACCCGCTCCCTTTAATCTCGGAACTGTTATCAAGGGTGCAAGGGGCTAAGGTCTTTACCAAGCTTGACCTGCGGGGGGCCTATAACTTAATCCGTATACGGGAAGGGGATGAATGGAAGACGGCATTTAACACGTGTTTCGGATGCCACGAGTTCCGAGTCATGCCTTTTGGGCTTTGTAATGCTCCTGCGGTCTTCCAGAGGTTCATGAACGATGTGTTCAGGGACCTAATTGACCAATTTTTAGTGATTTATTTGGATGATATCTTGATTTTTTCTAAGGACGAGAAAGAACATCGTCAACATGTCAAGCAGGTTCTGCACCGACTGCGGGCTAATGGGCTTTTCGCCAAGGCTTCCAAGTGCGTCTTTCATGTGCCTGAAGTGGAGTTCCTAGGTCATGTAGTGTCAGGTAGGGAACTTAAAATGGACCCACATAAGGTTGACGCCGTCAACTCATGGCAGGAGCTGAAGACTAAGAAGGATGTACAAAGGTTCTTAGGTTTCGCTAATTACTACCGGGAGTTTATTCCGAACTTTGCAAAGCTCACGGTACCTTTGACGCAGCTTCTGCGCAAGAAACAGCCATTTGTGTGGGGGCGGGAAGCTCACGAGGCATTTCTACAACTTAAGTCTAGTTTTCAATCGGACAACATACTAACCCATCCTGATGTTGACAAACCGTTTGTGGTAGAAGCGGACGCTTCTAGCTACGCGTTGGGGGCTGTATTGTCTCAGAAGGATTCCTCAGGGACCTTGCGTCCCTGTGGATTTTACTCGCGGCAACTAACACCCTTCGAGCAGAACTATACCATATGGGAGAAGGAGTTGTTGGCGATTAAGGTGGCGTTTGAGGTGTGGCGGCACTGGCTTGAAGGGGCACGGCACCAGATCGTGGTCAGGTCTGATCATAAGAACTTAGAGCACTTGCAAACAGCAAAGAAGTTAAACCAGCGTCAAATCCGCTGGGCTTTGTTTTTCTCCAGGTTTAACTTCAAGGTGCAGTTCGTGGAGGGGAAGGCAAACTTGCGGGCCGATGCTTTATCCCGCAAGCCAGAATTTAAGACCAATGAGCAGGTAGTATGTCAGACCATCTTGCCTACTGCCTCGCTGTGTGTTGTAGATAATGAGCTCGGGTTACATGACCAGATCCTTGAGGCTCAGAAAGATGATGTGTGGACTCAGGAGCAACTGATGTTGCTCTCAGCAGGTAACCGTACCATACTGCCGCATCTCCAAGATCAAGACGGGGTATTGGTGCGTAGGGGGCAGGTTTACGTACCAGTGGGGGCCCTCAGGTTGGAGGTGATTAGAGCCCACCATGACGAACCCATGGCTGGGCACTTTGGCAGGTTCAAGACCGTACAGCTTATCACCAGGAGCTACTGGTGGCCAAAGATGCGGCAAGACATTCTGCGCTTTTGTGACAGCTGCGCCGTTTGCCAGCAAAGTAAGACGCCTGTTGGGCGCCCTAGAGGGTTGTTGTCGTCTTTACCTGTTCCGGAGAGGCCATGGCAAATCATTTCCATGGATTTCATTTCAGATTTGCCTAAGTCTGGGGGTTATACTTGTATTTGGGTGGTGGTGGATTTATTTAGTAAACTGGCTCATTTTATTCCTTGTTCAACCATTCCGGCGGCCCCTACGTTGGCCTTACTATTTACAAAGCACATCTATCGCTTGCACGGAGCACCCGAGGTGATTATTTCCGATAGGGCTCCGCAATTTGTGTCACGCTTTTGGAAACACTTCCATGAGTGCTTGGGGACTAAGTTAAACGTGTCGTCCGCCTTCCATCCGCAAACGGATGGACAGTCGGAACGGGTTAATGGGCTCTTAGAGCAGTATTTGCGTTGTTTTTGTTTAGATCAACCCACGGCTTGGGTGAAGTGGTTACCGGTGGCGGAATTTGCTTACAACAATGCGGTGCACACGTCTAGTCAGCATACGCCGTTTGAGCTTACTTATGGCTTTCACCCACGGGGAGGTGTGGCGCCGTCGACCAATGTGGTCTCTTCGGACCCTGTGTACCGCTCTACGGAAATGGCTGCATTGCATGATGTTGCCCGTCGCTTACTGTTGGAAGCTAAGGCAACGCAGAAGACTCAGGCTGACCGCCACAGGCAGGCAGGGGAGGAGTTGGAAGAAGGGGATTTGGTGTGGTTATCTTCCAAACATATTAAACAGGCTGGGGGAAAGTTTGCGCCTCGGTATTTGGGTCCCTTTCCTATCGTTAAAAAGATTTCTTCTGTTGCGTTTCGTTTGCGTTTACCGTCTAGTTTAAAGGTCCATCCAGTCTTTCATCGTTCGCTGTTGAAACTTGATACCTCTAGTCGTCGTGGTGCTATAGCGGAGGGTATCACTGCCACTTCTCTGCCATCGGGGGAGGAGGCCTTTGTGAGAGGGGATAGTGTTATGATTGAGCCTCGTGGCTCTGTTTCTGACAGGCGTGGGCGTAAGACTCCTCGAGAGTCGGATACTCTCGAGGAGCGAGAGAGAAAAAGACTGCGAGACATATTTGCAGCACCCTCTGACGAAGAGTCTTTCGAAGGGTTCACGGAGAGAATGGAGGAAGGGCTGGTTAGCTCAGAGGAGGATGAGATGGATTGGACTCGGGTAAGGGAGGAATTGGGGGCCACTGGCCATGATGGGGCAGAAGATGAATGGGGACCTTCAGGATTAGACCCATGGCGTAGCTGGAGGGATGGGACGGGATCCACAGCTGGAGATGCTGTTGGGCGTAGTCAGAGGTGTTCCAGCTCTGACGAGGAAAGTGATGAGGAAACGCCCGGGTTAAGGAGGGCAGCTGACAGTGATGAAGATTTGTAACTGGCATAAAATGGGGCTTGGGAGCAATTGCAAATTGCGTCGGGCAAGGTAATCTGGGCAAACGCTTGGGATTCGTGTGTGTGTGTGGGACGCTTCCCTGAAGACTTGTGTACTTTCCTGTGCTGAGACGTAAGTTGATTGGAATCCAGGGTCAGACGGCGGGAGGGATTGTGTGGGCATTTGTTTGTGCAAACCTGTGCTTACTCTTATTAGCTTGACCTTCCGTCGTCTTCCTGACGGACGCCATCTCCTGCTTTGAGAACTCGGACTGAACTGACCACGGCTTGTCTTCCCCCCTTCTTGGACTTGGAAAAACTACAAACGTCTGCTTCTGGCTTTGATCTACGGAACGGAACTGGTCTACTCTACTGCTAAAATCCCTGGCTGCGTCTGCTCGTGTTGGAGATCCTGTCTGCTGTGTGTGTGTGTGGGAGCGACGCAAGTTACTCTAAAAAACAGTGTTGGCAGCAGAGAGGAATCTGCTGCCAATTAGTTGCATTCCTTGTATCTTTTGTTCCTTGCCTTTCGTTTTGTTTATACCCAGGCTGAAGAAAGCAGTTTGTTTTTACCCGGATTAAACTCCGGTTTAATCCGGTTTATCTTTTGAACATTTACTTTTGTCCCTTTTTGCTCCTAAAGGCAAAAATTGCCTGGCCCTTGTGTTTTTACGGGCATTTTTGAGTTCTGTAATCTAATAAACTCTGTTACTTTGAATCTTGTGGCGTTCTGTCCTTGACAAAGTAGTTCAATACGCAGTAATGTTATGTTGTAATTACTGTATTTACGAATTTAGCACCAAAATATCATGATATATTGAAAACATTGACTACAAAAATGGCTTGGATAATCCAGAAGCTTGGATAAGTGAGACTCTACTGTACTTGAAGACAATTGGTTATGTTTGCAGCTTCCTTTTATAAGGGCCAGTAGTTACATACAGGTTTTTAAAAATATAAAGAGCCTTTTTTGTGGGCAGCTATGCATCAAATGAAGACTGAGAAAATAGGATATTGTCATGACTGCATTTTTCTGGCTGTTCTGTGGTGTTTGTGCCTCTGAAGTATTTTGTACCAATTTTATAAAACTTTTTAGCTTACTTGATGGCTACAGCCTCATTACAAAGACAAAATGCTATGTTCTGTAATTTTTTATACAATAGCTTGGATATCTAGCATTTATTTATTTCCTTATTGCTGTTGGCCTTGTTTGGTCCCAATTACATCCTATTCATTTCTATGATCATAACAATATGACATCTTATGGCTCCTTTATGGTGGAATGTAATAGGAATTCTAAACATTCTGGCAAGGTTATTAGAACAAAGAAATAGAAGTCAAACAAAAACTAACAAAAACCAGCTGAGACACACTTGGGAGATGATGCATGTGAATAGACAAATGGCAATGGGACCTCTGGGAGAAAAGAGGCAGATTTAGTCCACCCTAAACTCTTATGATGAGTGGTGGGTGTATAAATAGCAAAATAACAATAACAATAATAATATAAATAAGATACTGCTCTTGAGGAATTTTGACACATCAATTTAAGGAACAATGAGTGCCAAAACAAATGTTACATTTATGATTATTTGGCTTTGCACACAGCTGTAGGTAGGACAGTAGTGATTGGTGTATACTGAATTGTAATCCCATATATGTGAAAGGAAGCAGGGCAAGGGTGGACATTGCTTGCTAATCACAGCTCAGGGGATATTATGAAGCCGGGCTACAGGAGATAAAGGATACAAAACTGAGGTTTGTATCTGAGAGAAGAGTGATAGAGTAAGATGGCCTAGAGATAGGGAACTGTAATGAAAATAGACCAGGCTGCTGGTCAAAGAAGTGAGTAAGGTTTTGGGAAGCTGTGTTCAGGGGTTGACTGATTTTGATTCAATTGTGCACATTCAGCTTTCCATATCTGTAGGTTTAACTTTTGCAAATTTGATCAATATGCTCTCTTTAGGAACTTCTAGCTCATCTAGCATGATACTATAGTCAGCTTCCAGTGGATCATTTGCTGGATGACTTACAAATGCCTAGATATATATTCACAGAATCATAAAATCATAGGGCTGGAAGAGACCACATGAGTCATCCAGTCCAACCCCCAACTATGTAGGAAAAGCACAATCAAAGTTTCCTTGATAGATGGTCATCCAGCCTCTGTTTAAAAAGAAGGAGCTTCCACCACACTCCAAGGCAGAGTATTCCACTGCTGATCAGCTCTTACAGTCAGGAAGTTCTTTCTAATGTTCAGGTGGAATCTCCTTTCCAGTAATTTAAACCCATTGTTTCAAGTCCTAGCAGAAAACAACCCTGCTCCCTTTTCCTTATAATGACATTTCAAATATTTAAACATGTTTCCTCTATTCTCTGGGTCCTTCAGTGTGGCCTTTCAGCAGCAGTTATCCATAGAATCATATTGGAGGACCTAGAAATTCTTGGTGCACTTCTCTAGGCAACTATCTGTAGGCCCTACAGCATGATTCTATGGTCAACTTCCTGAGCCATGCAAAAGTGAATGGGCCTTCTGTATTAATAAACTTCAACTTGTTTATTATTTTTGCTATTGTAGTTGGCTGTTCCTACTAAGTCTGATAGAGGGTCTGGTCACACTGCGAACCCATGGAACACATCCACTGATCCAAATAGGGGACACTCCAAGGACCATGCACATGAAGAGTTTAAGGGAAGCAAGGAGAGTGACAGGAGTCCAAGGGTTGGAATTGCAGGATCAGCCTAGAGAGGGGATTTGTCACAACACTGTTGTTCTGAATCAACCAATATTTCAACCTGTAATGATCTGGCCATCTTAAAAACTTGGATTATTTTCTTCCAATCTCTAAGTGCAGCAACCTAGAGCTTTTGTTACACTGCTAATTATTAGTTCAAAAGAACCAAGTGTCAAGGACAGAACGCCACAAGATTCAAAGTAACAGAGTTTATTAGATTACAGAACTCAAAAATGCCCGTAAAAACACAAGGGCCAGGCAGTTTTTGCCTTTAAGCGCAAAAAGGGACAAAAGTAAATGTTCAAAAGATAAACCGGATTAAACCGGAGTTTAATCCGGGTAAAAACAAACTGCTTGCTTCAGCCTAGGTATTAACAGAACGAAAGCCAAGGAACAAAAGATACAAAGAATGCAACTAATTGGCAGCAGATTCCTCTCTGCTGCCAGCACTGTGCTTAGAGTAACTTGCGTCGCTCCCACACACACACAGTAGACAGGATCTCCAACACGAGCAATTCAGCCAAGGATTGTAGAAGTAGAGTAGACCAGTTCCGTTCCGTAGATCAAAGCCAGAAGCAGACGTTTGTAGTTTTTCCAAGTCCAAGAAGGGGGGAAGACAAGCCGTGGTCAGTTCAGTCCGGGTTCTCAAAGCAGGAGATGGCGTCCGTCAGAAAGACGACGGAAGGTCAAGCTAATAAGAGTAAACACAGGTTTGCACAAACAAATGCCCACACAATCCCTCCCGCCGTCTGACCTTGGATTCCAATCAACTTACGTCTCAGCACAGGAAAGCACACAAGTCTTCAGGGAAGCGTCCCACACACACACGGATCCCAAGCGTTTGCCCAGATTACCTTGCCCGACGCAATTTGTAATTGCTCCCAAGCCCCATTTTATGCCAGTTACAAATCTTCATCACTGTCAGCTGTCCTCCTTAACCCGGGCGTTTCCTCATCACTTTCCTCGTCAGAGCTGGAACACCTCTGACTACGCCCAACAGCATCTCCAGCTGTGGATCCCGTCCCATCCCTCCAGCTAAGCCATGGGTCTAATCCTGAAGGTCCCCATTCATCTTCTGCCCCATCATGGCCAGTGGCCCCCAATTCCTCCCTTACCCGAGTCCAATCCATCTCATCCTCCTCTGAGCTAACCAGCCCCTCCTCCATTCTCTCCGTAAACCCTTCGAAAGATTCTTCGTCAGATGGTGCTGCAAATATGTCTCGCAGTCTTTTTCTCTCTCGCTCCTCGAGAGTATCTGACTCCCGAGGAGTCTTACGCCCACGTCTGTCAGTAACAGAGCCATGAGGCTCAATCATAACACTATCCCCTCTCACAAAGGCCTCCTCCCCCGATGGCGGAGAAGTGGCAGTGATACCCTCCGCTATAGCACCACGACGACTAGAGGTATCAAGTTTCAACAGCGAACGATGAAAGACTGGATGGACCTTTAAACTAGACGGTAAACGCAAACGAAACGCAACGGAAGAAATCTTTTTAACGATAGGAAAGGGACCCAAATACCGAGGCGCAAACTTTCCCCCAGCCTGTTTAATATGTTTGGAAGATAACCACACCAAATCCCCTTCTTCCAACTCCTCCCCTGCCTGCCTGTGGCGGTCAGCCTGAGTCTTCTGCGTTGCCTTAGCTTCCAACAGTAAGCGACGGGCAACATCATGCAATGCAGCCATTTCCGTAGAGCGGTACACAGGGTCCGAAGAGACCACATTGGTCGACGGCGCCACACCTCCCCGTGGGTGAAAACCATAAGTTAGCTCAAACGGCGTATGCTGACTAGATGTGTGCACCGCATTGTTGTAAGCAAATTCCGCCACCGGTAGCCACTTCACCCAAGCCGTGGGTTGATCTAAACAAAAACAACGCAGATATTGCTCTAAGAGCCCATTAACCCGTTCCGACTGTCCATCCGTTTGCGGATGAAAGGCTGAAGAAACGTTTAACTTAGTCCCCAAGCACTCATGGAAATGTTTCCAAAAGCGTGACACAAATTGCGGAGCCCTATCTGAAATAATCACCTCGGGTGCTCCGTGCAAACGATAGATGTGCTTAGTAAATAGTAAGGCCAACGTAGGGGCCGCCGGAATGGTTGAACAAGGAATAAAATGAGCCAGTTTACTAAATAAATCCACCACCACCCAAATACAAGTATAACCCCCAGACTTAGGCAAATCTGAAATGAAATCCATGGAAATGATTTGCCATGGCCTGTCCGGAACAGGTAAAGACGACAACAACCCTCTAGGGCGCCCAACAGGCGTCTTACTCTGCTGGCAAACGGCGCAGCTGTCACAAAAGCGCAGAATGTCTTGCCGCATCTTTGGCCACCAATAGCTCCTGGTAATGAGCTGCACGGTCTTGAATCTGCCAAAGTGCCCAGCCATGGGTTCGTCATGGTGGGCTCTAATCACCTCCAACCTGAGGGCCCCCACTGGTACGTAGACCTGCCCCCTGCGTACCAATACTCCGTCTTGATCTTGTAGATGCGGCAGTATGGTACGGTTACCTGCTGAGAGCAGCATCAGTTGCTCCTGTGTCCACACATCATCCCTCTGAGCCTCAAGGATCTGGTCATGTAACCCGAGCTCATTATCTACAACACACAGAGAGGCAGTAGGCAAGATGGTCTGACATACAACCTGCTCATTGGTCTTAAACTCCGGCTTGCGGGATAAAGCATCGGCCCGCAAGTTTGCCTTCCCCTCTACGAACTGCACCTTGAAGTTAAACCTGGAGAAAAACAAAGCCCATCGGATTTGACGCTGGTTTAACTTCTTTGCTGTTTGCAAGTGCTCTAAATTCTTGTGATCAGATCTGACCACGATCTGGTGCCGTGCCCCTTCAAGCCAGTGCCGCCACACCTCAAACGCCACCTTAATCGCCAACAACTCCTTCTCCCATATGGTATAGTTCTGCTCGAAGGGTGTTAGTTGCCGCGAGTAAAATCCACAGGGACGCAAGGTCCCTGAGGAGTCCTTCTGAGACAATACAGCCCCCAACGCGTAGCTAGAAGCGTCCGCTTCTACCACGAACGGTTTGTCAACATCAGGATGGGTTAGTATGTTGTCCGATTGAAAACTAGACTTAAGTTGTAGAAACGCCTCGTGAGCTTCCCGCCCCCACACAAATGGCTGTTTCTTGCGCAGAAGCTGCGTCAAAGGTACCGTGAGCTTTGCAAAATTCGGAATAAACTCCCGGTAGTAATTAGCAAAACCTAAGAACCTTTGTACATCCTTCTTAGTTTTCAGCTCCTGCCATGAGTTGACGGCGTCAACCTTATGTGGGTCCATTTTAAGTTCCCTACCTGACACTACATGACCTAGGAACTCCACTTCAGGCACATGAAAGACGCATTTGGAAGCCTTGGCGAAAAGCCCATTAGCCCGCAGTCGGTGCAGAACCTGCTTGACATGTTGACGATGTTCTTTCTCGTCCTTAGAAAAAATCAAGATATCATCCAAGTAAATCACTAAAAATTGGTCAATTAGGTCCCTGAACACATCGTTCATGAACCTCTGGAAGACCGCAGGAGCATTACAAAGCCCAAAAGGCATGACTCGGAACTCGTGGCATCCGAAACACGTGTTAAATGCCGTCTTCCATTCATCCCCTTCCCGTATACGGATTAAGTTATAGGCCCCCCGCAGGTCAAGCTTGGTAAAGACCTTAGCCCCTTGCACCCTTGATAACAGTTCCGAGATTAAAGGGAGCGGATACCTATCCCGAATGGTGTATTTGTTTAGGATCCGATAGTCGCAGACCAGCCTAAGTTCCCCAGTCTTTTTGGCTACAAAGAATACTGGTGCCGCAGTTGGAGAACTAGATGGGCGAATAAACCCCTTGGCTAAATTTTCATCTAAAAACTCCCGCAAAGCTTGCCTTTCCGGTACAGTCAAGGCATACAGCCTCCCTGCTGGCAGTTTCGCACCTTCTGCCAACTTGATGGCGCAATCATATGGCCTGTGCGGTGGTAATTTGTCCGCTTCTCTTTTACAAAATACATCAGAGAACTCCCCATACTCAGCAGGCACTCCCTCCATATCAGCATGAGTAACGTTTAGAGTGCAACAATCCTGCCTCTTTAAGATCACTTTACGTGTTGCCCAATCCACTTGTGGGTTTACTACAGCTAGCCAATCCATCCCCAGGATCACATCATATCGAGGCAAGCTCGTAATATCCCACACAAACGTTCCCGTTACTCCCTGCACCTCCCACGTTACTGCTGAGGTTTCCTGGTTAACCACCCCAGTCTCCAGCAGTCTCCCATCTGCTCCCTCCACCCACACGTCGCATGCCTTGCGCACTCTAGGAATGCCATGCTTCTTAGCAAACTCAATATCTACATAGGAGACCGTAGCTCCTGAGTCCAGCAGTGCCAGAGTAGAAACAAGTTCCCTTCCCCCAACAGATAATGTAATGGGTACGAAAACATGCTTCCTCCCCTCAGTTGACTGCTTGAGGAGCCCTAGTGCGTTGGACTCACGTCGCACTAGGGCTGGCCTTTTCCCGAAAGCTGGGAAGGTTTCACATTACAATTTTTGGCAAAATGCCCAGCATTCCCACAGTACAAACACAAGCCCAGCTGCCTCCTACGGCTCTTTTCCTCTGTAGACAGTTTTTTAAAGACCCCAAGCTCCATGGGCTCTTCCCCCATCACCACAGGTGCCCTGGTTACATGCATGGGTGGCGCACACATTGCTTTTGAGTGTTTACGAGCCTCGAACCTTGCGTCTAAACGCAGCACCTTAGCTACTAAGGCGTCCCAGCTTTCAGCCGGCTCCAAGCGTGCTAATTCATCCTGGAGCATATCACTTAACCCGGCAGTAAATAAAAGCATGAATGCATTTTCCCCCCAATCCAGCTGGTGGCGATACAGGTTAAACTTATTTAAGTAATCCAAAACAGTCCCCTTTCCCTGTTTCAACCGATACAGGGCCCACCCAGCGTTCTCCGTGCGGAGAGGATCCCCAAAAGTATCAGTTAACAACTTTTTGAAATTATTCAAATTGTCCTTGACTGGGTCATTTCCCAAAATTAAATTAGTGGCCCATTGTCCTGCGGAACCGGTCAACAAACTCAAAATAAAAGCCACCTTACTAGTGTCAGTAGGAAAAACATGAGCACTGAGCTGAGAAAAATAAAGCTCCACTTGTGCCAAAAAGGTTGGCAACTTGCACCTGGTTCCGTCAAAGCGTTCAGGAGTCAAAACATGTCCTTTCACAGCAAAAGCTGTTTGGCTTACGGTAAAGGCCGTTTGCAATTGGTCTACTTTGGCTCTTAACTCATCCATCGTCTTCCTGACGGGTTTATTGCTGCAATAAACTTTTTATGGGCGTCGGGCAATCTGTCAAGGACAGAACGCCACAAGATTCAAAGTAACAGAGTTTATTAGATTACAGAACTCAAAAATGCCCGTAAAAACACAAGGGCCAGGCAGTTTTTGCCTTTAAGCGCAAAAAGGGACAAAAGTAAATGTTCAAAAGATAAACCGGATTAAACCGGAGTTTAATCCGGGTAAAAACAAACTGCTTGCTTCAGCCTAGGTATTAACAGAACGAAAGCCAAGGAACAAAAGATACAAAGAATGCAACTAATTGGCAGCAGATTCCTCTCTGCTGCCAGCACTGTGCTTAGAGTAACTTGCGTCGCTCCCACACACACACAGTAGACAGGATCTCCAACACGAGCAATTCAGCCAAGGATTGTAGAAGTAGAGTAGACCAGTTCCGTTCCGTAGATCAAAGCCAGAAGCAGACGTTTGTAGTTTTTCCAAGTCCAAGAAGGGGGGAAGACAAGCCGTGGTCAGTTCAGTCCGGGTTCTCAAAGCAGGAGATGGCGTCCGTCAGAAAGACGACGGAAGGTCAAGCTAATAAGAGTAAACACAGGTTTGCACAAACAAATGCCCACACAATCCCTCCCGCCGTCTGACCTTGGATTCCAATCAACTTACGTCTCAGCACAGGAAAGCACACAAGTCTTCAGGGAAGCGTCCCACACACACACGGATCCCAAGCGTTTGCCCAGATTACCTTGCCCGACGCAATTTGTAATTGCTCCCAAGCCCCATTTTATGCCAGTTACAAATCTTCATCACTGTCAGCTGTCCTCCTTAACCCGGGCGTTTCCTCATCACTTTCCTCGTCAGAGCTGGAACACCTCTGACTACGCCCAACAGCATCTCCAGCTGTGGATCCCGTCCCATCCCTCCAGCTAAGCCATGGGTCTAATCCTGAAGGTCCCCATTCATCTTCTGCCCCATCATGGCCAGTGGCCCCCAATTCCTCCCTTACCCGAGTCCAATCCATCTCATCCTCCTCTGAGCTAACCAGCCCCTCCTCCATTCTCTCCGTAAACCCTTCGAAAGATTCTTCGTCAGATGGTGCTGCAAATATGTCTCGCAGTCTTTTTCTCTCTCGCTCCTCGAGAGTATCTGACTCCCGAGGAGTCTTACGCCCACGTCTGTCAGTAACAGAGCCATGAGGCTCAATCATAACACCAAGTCAGTGGACTCGCATAAGACATTTCTGCTCCCAATGAAAATAGTAGTAAACATAATTTCTGTTATTGTGATTAATTCCATACAGACTTACTGTAGCCCAGTCTGTTGCAATGCAGGCCACCCCTGAGTATCCTTAATTCCCTGATGCAACTTTGGGCAAGAAACATGAAATTATATAGTGTGCAAATATACCGTAGCCACAAGAGACCCTTTAGAATCATGCCTCCAGAGAGTGACTTATTTTGTTAATTCACCAAATTCAATACACAATCCAAAACTGATTATTAGATAACTGAATATGCTAAATATAGTTGTATACATAAGCTAGCTTTATCAAGTATCCCAAAAGTTATTATGGTTTCTAATCAGATGAAGTCATTAATTAAATAATTCGGAAGGCCAAAATTATGATGATGTTTTACCCAGTGTGATACTTTTAACCTGATATGTGGTTTGGATGTTTAAATTTGGTCTGTATAGTAGTTTTTAATTATTACTTACTGTTTATGTTTTCACTTAATTCATTTTGTTCTGATGTGTTTTATCTTTATAGTTTTATGTTTGTTTATTCTTATTTTATGCAGGATTCTATTTTTACTGATTTAATGTTTTGATGTATATTGTATGTTGCTTTTGTTGCATTGTTGTTGTCTTGTAAGCTGCCCCGAGTCCTTCCGAGGAAATGGGGCGGGATACAAATGAAGTTATTATTTTATTATTAAGTCTGCAATACCTTTTAAAAATCTAATTGCAACTCTTATTTATATTTATCAGAAGATATAAAAAGAGAATCAAATCCTGTAGAATAACCTTGATGTCTTGGCAACTTTTGACAATGATCACAATATCAGACAGCAGTTTCTAACAGAATTTTACAAAACTGCAAAAGTCAGAAAAACCAGAATGCTGGATTTAGGACTGAGTTGGATGTGGGAAGACTACTTTAGCTGTGTTCTGAAGTTGTTTCTGGGCATATCTGTTCATTTTTACTTCAGGATTTCACAGTCTTATCCCTCATGTTGATAAATAAAACTGCAGAGTGAAGTGATCCAGGGGTTCAAAGTGCAATGTCACCTACATCATGACATGAAACTCTTTATTTTTCTCTTCGTTCAGAAATAGCTAAGGCCCTGAATGTCATAGATAGTTGGTCAATGCAAATGACCAGATAAAAGTTATGCAATCTTCAATGTGCTGATCTTGACATATAAAACTCTACATGCCTTAAAACCTTAGTATCAGACAGAATTATTCATCGCACAGTAATTAATGGAGAAGACCTTTCCAAAGATGATGTCCCAAATATGGATCATCTTTTCAGCACTAGGTTAAAACTTTGCTTTCCTAGTCGAATTGATTTAGCATAGAAATATGTTGGTGGT
This sequence comes from Anolis carolinensis, assembly GCF_035594765.1. Classification (NCBI taxonomy): domain Eukaryota; kingdom Metazoa; phylum Chordata; class Lepidosauria; order Squamata; family Anolidae; genus Anolis; species Anolis carolinensis. Next base: position 36,313,062 of record NC_085846.1, read on the forward strand.
TTCAAGTCCTGGAGTCACACGAGATATTACGACTGTTTCAAGATGACTTTTTAAAATGCATTTTAGATTTAACATTACCTTGTATTAAAACATTTAACTCCCACATGTCATGTTTTTGAATTTTCTACTTTCAAGTGCTTTATTGGCCATTTAAGTAAGTTTGTTTTTCTACCTCAACTCTCTATTTGTAAAATAGATCGTCAATGTTTTGTAACCTTATAATTTGCTACCCACGTCTAAGAAGTAGTAATCACAATGACGAGAACCCAGGTAGCATGTAATTTCTCTTCTAAATTCTCAGAGCTAGCAGAAGTGCTTCTTGCTGCTGTCTGTATTTCCTAGATCTTATAAAATCACAAGAATTTAAAATGAAAAAGAAAGACAGATAAACCACTTGCATCTCTGGAAATATGGCTTCGAAATCTTGACCTCTCAAAAGGCAACTGTAGATTTTAAAGTTCAACATACCACACATCCTTCAATGACTCTACCCTTTATCATGAGAAACTTGCTTGAAAAATTCTAACCCTTCTTAGACAATAGAGGTCAGTACACAAATAATTCCATTTCACCTCACCTAGCACAAGTGTGTCCTTTTTAGCCCAGTCTCAGCTGCATACTATATCCTAAAATTAAATACTATATCCCAAAATTAAACATAAAATTCTCCTGTTTTTACATATACTGGAAATGTTTTTTCACAAATGCACATATATTTGTAAACTGCTAAACACTGTTCAGAATTATAAAGGAAACATGTATGCGATTATGATCACTACAAACACAATTGTCAAAAGAGAATACAAATAGATTGAATACAATCAAATACAGATTGAAAATGAAAATCAAGGGAGGTGGAAACTCTGGAATGCAAAACCAAAAAGGAATATGCTAATAAAATTATATAAATCTCAAAAAAAAAAGAAAAAAAAAGAATGGACCCAGAATTTTAGATTTTCTTTTAAGAGAGGAAAAAGCAGGACATAAATATAATAAAATAACTTCAAACCATCAAGAGAATCCAAAGAAGTGATGAATTGTATTCAATGCACAACTGAACCTTAGCTATTAAAATCCAATAGATTAGAACATAAACTACAGGACTTTAAAGATTACAATAACTTTTCAACAAAGTTGAATGCCCAGCTGGCTGAAAGTACCCCACTAATTTCCACTGCTCATAAATCATGCATGTTGTGCATGAAATCCCAAGACAACTCTGGGGGTAATAAAATTTCTGTTATTTCAACACAGGCATGTAGCTGGGGGGGGGGGGGGGGGGGCTTGATGGGCTTCAGCCCCCCCCCCCCCCGAAATTCTCAGGGTGGTCCGCGAGAAGGCCTTACATTTATTATTTGAACTGTTATATTTATTCATATCATGATCTAATCACCATGCTCAATATATCCCATATGCATGGGGTTATTGGGATAATGATACAAAAGGTTTGCTAGTGCAGATCCCCTCTCACTCAGACTCACCCCCCCCCCCCAACCAAAATCACAGCCCCACCCGAATCAAAATCCTGGCTACAGGCCTGTTTCAACAGAATGTCTTGTTTCTGACTAAGGTATGAACAAAAGCTGCTTCAGCAACAATTTGCTCTATAACAAGCAACACTTAAAATGACACCAAGACATATGCTAAAAATTCAAACAGCCCTCTCAGAAATCTAACAAAATGTTACTAATTAAACACAAAAATGTGGGAGCATGTATAATCATATAGCTGTACTCCTACTCACCTTTGTGACACCTGCTCCAGTGAATCTGGCTTCCAACAGTTCCTGCCGTCGTGGGTCCAGGCTATGCAATTCTTCCATCATATCTGATCAATGAATACAGAAATACATAAGAACATCCATTCTTACAACAGGTAAGGATGAGAGTTTATTGAAATACTGTTGAAATCTAAATATCTGAGGAAATACAAAATAGCCTTAACCTGTGACACAGACATTATATAACACCACAAACTGCCATTTTAGGGTACAATTATCTCTGGAACTGTAACCATCAAACTAATATTTGGGTTTTTTCACTGTCAGCTCTTTGTTGATTAACATTTGGTACTTGCAACTGGTGTTTTCAAAATCCTCTTTTCCCCATTACCAAAAGATTGTAGGGACAGCACCCTAAAATAATGTTATCAAGAAGGAAGGTAATTGTAAAGTTCTTTAGATTCTCATATGTTGTACATCTTCCATTATTTCAGATAAGCAACTTTTGTTTTCAGTTTTGTTTTGTTTTCTCCAGTTCTTCCCAATAACTCCAGTACAGATTAACTTTTTAATGTGAACACTTTCCAATACAATGTACTCCAATAATTTTTGTGTTTTGTTACCCTTTTGAAATGTGATGCCAAACAATCATATTTTTATTTCCAGCTAAGACTTTAAGAACACCCATTAGATTTCAATAGTGGATTGCTGCTTTCAAAACAAATGGTTCAGGAAAGTTTAATTATTGCAATATTAAGCACTTTAGTTCTGTAGAACGCACACGACTGATAAAGAAAATGGGTATATTGCATTTATTTTTGAAGCACACATTTGACTCCAACATGTTAATCTTTTTTTTTTAATGTCCTTGTAAGGAATCAAGGAGCACCTAGAATGACTCTTAATCAAATCATTAACACATGTTTCTCCTGGGCAGTTCAAAGTTGCCAGTCAATTTTCAATCATTAATCTCATTTTGCATCAATTGCAAATGGGAAACATGACTCAAAACTGGCCTTTTCCATCAAGATAAAATATTGGAAATCTATCATTTTGAGAATCCTGAATCTCTAGGTCAAGCATCCTCAAACTGCAGCCCTCCAGCCGTTTGGGCATCCAACTCCCAGAATTCCTGATCATTGAACAAGTTGGTGAGGGCTTCTGGGAGTTGGAGGCCCAAACAGCTGGAGGGCCGCAGTTTGAGGATGCCTGCCCTAGGTCTTCTAGCTTTCCTCGGCAGTACTGCCTAACTTTGCAGTTCACTGATATGCCATTTTTACTCTTATCATTGCCATCAATGCACCAGCCAATCTTCTGTAAATAAGATCAGAGGCTGGATGCGCATCTGTCAGGAGTGTTTTAGTTGTATATTTGTATATGACAGAAGCTGGACTAGCTATTCCATGCAATCATTTCTAACTCTCTACGGTTTTATAACTTTTTTCCATACCTCCCAATAAACTAAAGACCTCTGACATCATTTACTCAGAAACCAAAAGAACCAAATGGTCAAGTCTCTCCATTAGACTGTACACACATATTTAGGGCATTTATGTACAGGTACAAGCACACATACCCTAAATATGAGGCCAATAGGAACTGGGCATGCATAGTGTTGTTACAGTCACTGATGAAAAATCGGCAGGTAAGATGTTATGAAAATCCACCCTGGAAAGGTACTGTTGCTATTAAAACTTCCAACAAAAAACAAATGACAGCAAGCACGCAGAATGAACTTAAGTCTAATCTGTATCAAAATATGTTATGTTTCCAGACAAAAATGTTCACTGTTTGCAGCACAGTATATCTGTTTCAAGACTCAAGTGTGGTATACTGGTTTGAGTGTTGGCCTAGGAAATGGGAAGACTAGGTTCTGAATTCTCACTCAGCCATGGAAACCCACTGGGTGACCTTGGCCAAGCCACACTCTCTTAGCCTTAGAGGCATCCAGCAACAACCCTCCTCTGAATAAAACCTGCCAAGAAAGCCATGCAATAGGTTCGCTTTAGGGTAGCCAAAAGTCAGAAATAAAATGAAGGTACACAATATTTGTTCCATTCTATCTTTCACCATGCAATATAGCCACCTCTCTCAAATTATACAATGATGAGCATATCACAGAAATAAAATATGAATGGATAACAAAGGGAGTTTTAATGTTTTCTTCTCCATTCCCTCTAGTAAATAATAATCCAGACAAATTTCCCAGGAGCCAGTTTTCTGAAGTGTACCGACAAACACTGAAGCAGAACTATGACAAAAAAGGGAGATGGAAGTACCATAGCTAGAACTGTTGAATAGTCTCTACTCATCTTTGAACTTTATTTTCAAAAGGGTAAAATTCCAAAGTACACTGGGCCCAATGATTCATATATTCCCAAAATCCCTTTTCCAAAAAGTGTTTATTCCAATTTCATTTCTCTCAAGTTGAAGATAAAATAGTTGACTCATTCTGCTTCCAATAAATGCTTATAAGGAATATTCCTGAAGGGCAGCAAATGCCCTTTAGAAAGAGGGGGGAAAAAACAGGTGCTGACATCACAACAATTGTTCTGTTTGCTCTCATTTTTTCCACCACCATCAGTCTTCCTTTAGAAGACTGCTGTAGAAGAAATGACACCAGCAGATTTTTTTAAAGGGTTCATCAGTCAAAATAAAGAGCAGTGAATTTCATAACTGTGTAATAAAGGGGCTCAAACGTTTTGGGATCAGTTACTACACTAGAAATGTTGCAGGACAGTCATGGATACTATTGGAGAGTTGGTACATGAACCGTTTCTGGCTCATTCACAAAATGGTGCCACTTTCTATTTCTCAGATGCCATATAGTAAAACTAACAGATTAAAAAAATGCCCCAAAAGCTAAATATGAGGCAGCTATAGTGTCCAAGGCTTAAATCCAACTGCTAATTCCAAGTTGAGCTGAACTTCTGAATCAATGATTTACCTAAGTATGGTACTATCTTGTCATTCAGGAATCAATCTGGTCTACTCTAGTTGGCCCTAGTAACTGGATTTAGTCTTGAACTGCAAAACATAAAGCCGAGTTTTCTGCCCAATATATTTTTTAAAATTGAAAAACCATGGCATATATTTGCCTCCCTAAAGCACACTAAAACATTTATTTTACAAAAGACAAACTGGTGATGCTCAGAGAAAACACACTAATACAAAATACCTCCACAACAATAAGCATAACTATTGTTCAACCCGAGGCAAAATACACATCACTCAGGCAAAATAACTCATCACTCTCCAGACTCAAAGGTATTCTTAGAAAAAAAAAGATGACATTGGAGAATAGTGCTTCCTTCTTTAGCATCCCAGTCACCCATTATTTTTTAAGAAACCAGAAAGGAAGGGAAACCTGTTGGGTATCTATGGGCAGATTGGTGTGTCAGAACACTTAAAAAGACAGCATTCATCTATATGGAGTGTGATCATTCTAGAAAGATTCTCCAAGTTGTGTCTCTTTGGAGCACAGTAAGGAGGTTTTCTTGAAGTTCACTCAACTCTATGTGGAGTGACTCACCTAGCCTCCTCTCCTTGTTAACTTTCCTTTAGTGGACTTAGGCATTTCTCTGTGAGTGTTCCTTAAAGACACCATATTTCATCTGTTCTTGGAAGCAAAGTAGGGTCAAGCCCTGAATGGAGCACTGCCAATAAATACCTATATTTCAGAAGAAGTCCTTTTCTATAAAAACACGATGAGATCACATTAATTCAACAAATCACATTTGCACTCAAGGCTTTGATCAGCTAATTTCTTCCATTTTTCCCTCTCTTGCAATTCTCATGTTACATATTTATCTGCCAACTCTTTCTTCTTGTGGTTGTCATTAATCGTGACGTTATAATGCTGTTAACCACTCTGAACATAGTTTAATGGTATGGCTGAATAAAAATACCATATTGATAGTAATAACTGAAGTGATTTCCAAAACAATTACGTTTGGGGTCATATGTTTTTTTTAAGAAGAGGAAGAATCTTGCATAGTTGTAGAACACTTCAATTTCTTAAGACTATTGAAATGCCACAATGTAGAAATATGAAGTTAATAAACATGGCAGAACTCCTGGAAAAGTCCCCTAAAGCAGTCTGCTTCTCCTCCCGAGATTCCCATCAGCTTCCTGAGCAGAGGACCCAGAAAGTTAGCTCTCAAATGCTCTACATAGTGAAGGAGTTATTTAAAAAGACAATTGAGTGAAACAGGAACCAAACAAGCTATACACTTGAGGAGCATTTCTCAGTGTACTTCACCCTCGCCTTCATTGACTGGGAGAAGTGACATGAGATCAAAGCTCTGGTGCTCCTACATTTAAGGTGCTTCCAGTCCCTTCTAGTGGGGTTTCCCTAGGGCTTGACGTATCTGTCATGCTTTCTATTGGAAAGAGAGAGGGCTGTTCAAAGCAGGCTTACTGAGAACAACTGACTCTTCAAAGCACTTCATTCATCTTCACCTTTCCTGACAGGGAAAAAAATGACAGCTAAGCAAAGCCAAATCTCTATGTGGACTGATTTGTGAATAAGGAGTAAAAAATGTGGATGGGGACTGCAGTGGATATGTACAGGGCAAGCATACAATCCTTGACATTTGGCACAAATCTGGCCTGTATTGAAGCCATAATTATCAGAAGTACCCACATTTAGCATGATCCCTATACCTTTAGGGTTTCTTACATGGGACCTTTTGAATTTTTAAAGCATGTTGTTAACAGAAAAGGATATCTGCATATTATAAATAAACTTATGATGTTCCTCCCTTGTGGAATCCCATGCAGCATGAATAGAACATTTAAAGTCCAAATCTGATGTGGTTCATGTATACCGGGGGAGAGATGGCAGAGGGGAAAAGAGAATTCATTTTCATAGGTTTATAATGAATGCATACACAAATATCCGTGACTATGGACCTAATCCCACGGATTCTGAGCTGTGTTTCCATGCGCTTCAAAAATGGAGTCCCACAGAAGCCATTACATGACATAAGGGCACTTCTGGCAGGACTCCGTTTCCATAGCGCATGGAAACAGCACCCAGAATGCATTTTGAAGAGTTGGGTCCTAAGAGGGGAAGGGAGGGGGAGCTGATCTTGACAAGGAAAAGATGTAGGATGGCTGGTCATCCTAAAAGACTGACCCTGATGGAAGGGAACAGAGTATAACAGTTTTCTCCACTTTCCCCTGTTTTCTCTCCACTCATTGGATAAGGTCCTAAGACTCAACGTGTCGCATCATTTCCGTTTGATCCTGTTATTCCCAGGAGCACATTGGTTTACATAGCTTCCCTAGAGATCATAGAATCATAGAATAATAGAGCTGGAAGAGATCACATGGGCCATCTAGTACAATCCCCTGCCATGCAGGAGAAGCACAGTCAAAGTACCCCTGACAGATGGACATCCAGCCTTGGTTTAAAAGCTTCTAAGGAACGACCTTCCACCATACTCTCAGGCAGAGAGTTCCACTGTTGAACAGCATATAGGTCTTGGCGGTGGCCAGGGGAGCCTTCGCACAACTCAGACTTGTGTGCCAGCTGCGCCCGTTCCTTGGGAGGTCTGACTTGGCCACGGTGGTCCACGCTCTGGTTACAGCTCGTTTGGACTACTGCAACGCGCTCTACGTGGGGTTGCCTTTGAAGACGGCCTGGAAGCTCCAACTAGTACAACGGGCGGCAGCCAGATTAATAACTGGGGCAGCTTACAGGGAGCGCACAACCCCCCTGCTAAGCCAGCTCCACTGGCTGCCGATATGCTACCGAGCCCAATTCAAAGTGCTGGTCTTGACCTATAAAGCCCTAAACGGTTCTGGCCCAATCTACTTGTCTGAACGTATCTCCTCCTATGAACCAGTAAGATCACTAAGATCTGGAGAGGGCCTGCTCTTGGTCCCACCTGTCTCACAGGCACGGCTGGTGGGAACGAGGGACAGGGCCTTCTCGGTGGTGGCTCCCCGGCTGTGGAACGCCCTCCCTGGAGATATCCGACAGGCTCCTACCCTGCTGGGATTCAGAAGGGCCGTGAAAACATGGTTATGCGCCCAAGCTTTTGATGAGTAAATGGCAAAGTTGACATGGACTGATTTAAGGATGTAGAATGAGGATCTTGGACGAATGGAATTAATTATATATACGTTTTTAAAGTTTTATAATGTGTTTTAACAACGTTATTAATAGATCTGTTATTGTTTTGTTTTTATGATTGTATTTTGGGCATTAAATTTTGCCAATTTTTGTAAGCCGCCCTGAGTCCCCTCGGGTAAGAAGGGCGGGATATAAATGTTGTAAATAAATAAATAAATAAATAAATGGTCAGGGAGTTCTTCCTAACTGCTCTGAGTCCTAATTTCCAGGGCAGCAGAAAACAAGCCTGCTTCCTCTTCCTTATGACATCCTTCACATATTTATACATGGCTATTATGTCTCCTCTCAGCCTTTTCTTCTGCAAGCTAAACATGCCCAGCTCTCTAAGCTGCTCTTCATAGGGCATGGTCTCCACATCATTTCAGTCACTCTCCTCTGGACATGTTCCAGCTTCTCATTATCTCTCTTAAATTATGGTGCCCAGAATTGGACACAGTATTCCAGGTGAGGTCTGACCAAAGTAGAATAGATCTCTAGGCACAGTGACTTTCCTTGAATTAGATAACCTATATACACCAGTACATATACCGCTCAATACCAGTCCCTATGGAACAGAAATAGGATTGTGTTGCATTGTTGTTCTGCTTGCAAGCATCCCACAGGTGTCTGGCTAGCCAACGAATAGAATGCAACACTAGATGTCTGCTCCAGCATGGCTCTTCTTATGAAGATTTTAGGATAACCCCAGAAAACAGAGTTTAAGCTCCAAACCCTCACCACACTAAAAAGAATAACTAGGAAATCGTCTACACTGATTATTTCATGCAGTTCGACGTTAGCTTCAAACTGCGGCAGCCAGAAAACAAACTCTCACCAAAAAACATTCCTAAAAAGGCCAATGGGATTTTGTCTTACATAAATAAGAGTATAGTGTCTAGATCCAGGGAAGTCATGCTACCCCTCTATTCTGCCTTGGTCAGACCATACCGGGAATACTGTGCCCAATTCTGGGCACTGCAGTTTAGGGAGATGTTGACAAGCAAGAATGTGTACAGAGGGTGACTAAAATTATCGAGGGCCTAGAGAACAAGCACTATGAGGAGTGGCTTAAAGAGCTGGGCATGTTTAGCCTGCAGAAGAGAAGGCCAGGAAGAGACATAATAATGGCCATGTATAAATATGTGAGGGGAAGTCATAGGGAGGAGGGAGCAAGCTAGTTTTCTGCTGCCCTGGAGACTAGGAAGCAGAATGTCTTCAAACTACAGGAAAGGAGATTCCACCTGAACATTAGGTAGAAATTCCTCACTGTGAGAGCTGTTCAGAAATGGAGCTCTCTGTCCTGGAGTGTGGTGGAAGCTTCTTCTTTGAAGGCTTTTAAGCAGAGGCTGGATGGCTATCTGTTAGGGGTGCTTTGAATGTGATGTTCTTGCTTCTTGGTGGGGGTTGGACTGGATGGCCCACAAGGTTTCTTCCAACTCTATGATTATATGATATGGTTTGTGTAATCCCCACCCCAATCGGCTCCAGGATTTTCTGTTTTTAAATGTTTAAATGTCTTTTAAATGCTATTATACAATGTTTATTTTAAGTGTACATTGTTCTAAGGCAGGCATGGGCAAACTTTGGCCCTCCTGGTGTTTTGGACTTCAACTCCCACAATTCCTACTGGCTGTTAGGAATTGCGGGAGTTGAAGTCCAAAACACTTGGAGGACTGAGGTTTGCCTATGCCTGTTTTAAGGCATTGAATAGTTGTGTAAAGCCGCCTTGAGTCCCCTTCAGGGTTGAGAAAGGTGGGGTATAAATACAGTAAATAAATAAATAAACAAAAATAAATATGTAACAATCTGCACTGCCAAACCACTGGTTTCAAACCACATTAAATGATCAGTCTAGACAGGTCCCATGAGGCAAGGCCACTTTCTCCAGTTATTTCCTCTTGCCTATTCTTCTATGCTAGCCAATGGCACCTAGATGGGATCCACCTCTTCAAACTCCAATGGAGTGACAGGACAGGACCTCCCTTTCCCCTCCTACTTCACCACTACCAAATAAATATTTGACAACTCCACTTCTTTTTCATCCCCCTCCCCGAAAAAAACAACAACCCAACAACACCTACCCAAACTTGTAGCAGTGGCGCCTCCCACCCGCAGGGGCCTCCCCTCCCCGGAGGACGTGTTCGCTGCCATCTTACTGTGCCCCCCCACCCGCTTCACCCTCAGGACACACCCGAAAATCCCGACACTTCTAGGCCGAGGATTCAAGTCGGAAGCCTAGGCCCAAGCCAGTCATTGCCCCCGATCAGTAGCAGTGATGCTCAGCCCCCTCCGCGCGGAAAGTCACCATGGCAACGCCGTTCGCCCCTTCCTCCCTTCCCCCCCCCCCCCCATCTTGGGCCTAAGAGACAAACCAAGGCCTTCTTTTTTTCCCCACCAGGCCGCTCCCATAGCAACGGCTTGAGAGCTCGAACTGGCCCCCCATGACAGTTTCCAATTCACTCTCACTTTATAACAACACGTTTCAGCCTTTCCCCCATAAGAAAGTGCCCCCTCCTCGGCCTAATATGCATAGGACACACAATATGGGTAGCCTTCCCCCCATAAAAAAATATCGTTCCCATAGCAACCAGAACCCACTAAGGGGGGCCAAATGAGGAGATGAACCCCCCCCCCCTTGAATAAGGCCTAGCTAGGAAACCCGAGCCCTGGCTAAATTAGTCGTTACCACAGCAACGCAAACTGCCCCACCGAGGCCTACATCCCTTTTTTCCCTCAGAAAAATACCTCCAGGGTGTTTCTAGGCCGCCGCTGAGGCCTAGAAGGAGAAGGGTAAGGCGAACGGGCCTGCTGCTCACCTGCCTTGAGGAAGGAAGGAAGGAAAGACGGACGACGGGAAGAATTGAATCTCTCTTTCTCTCTCACTCCCTCCCCCCCCCTTTTTTTTTTTCTTTCGCATTGAAAATAACCCGGGACGCGGTCTCTCTCACCTGCGGCGGCTCGGCTACCCTCAAGCTCCGCTCCAGGCCTTTTTTGGGGTTTTGGCCACAAGATGGGGAAAGAGAGGAGGAGGACCACCGCCGCCGCCTTCTCAGTACAGGCCGCAAAATCCCCGGCCTCGCGTAGACTCCGCGCCCGGCAAAGGTAGCCTCGTCCCCGGGAGGATTGTGGGACTCACCCCAGGAAATGTGGAGGGAGGTGGGCACAAGGAGGAGGGGGTTTCTTCCCAACCCCCCCAAAAGCGGCTCAGGTGTAACGTGTGGGGAGATGGCGAGTGGCGACCAGTGGGGGCGGCACCCCACATTGCACTTTCTCCCCCCCCCTTTTTTTTTTCAACCTTACAAACCCTTGTCTATAGATAGATAACAAGTCCCCCCCCCCCCTTTGGTCTATATTTCCTCTCCCCCCCCCCTTTCCTCCCGCCCTTCTTTACTTAGTCATTTTTTTTAAGCCCGGCCCCCGGATCGATTGGTGCAAAAAAAAAATTAAAAAGAAAAAAAGAGAGATCACCACTTGTGAAAGCGCGAATTGTCTCGCGAGATTTGCACGTGTGGGAGGGAAGGGGGGAAGGTGGTGGTGAGAAGAGGTTGTGAGGGGGGAGGGAAGAGGTCAGTGAGGGGAGGGGCTAAAAAATCGGGGAGGGGCCTGAGGAGGGAGGAGGGAGGGAGGGAGGTCTCGGAGAACGGGATGTGGTTTCGCCTCAGCGGGCGCGAGGTCAAGCCTGGTGATTCAAGGGCTGAGGAGAAAGGCATCCTGGGAGGTGTCGAGGCAAGGAGAGAGGCAGGTCTCAGTGCAACGCCTCAGGCCCTTCTCCATTGGAAGGGCTTCAGGCCTAGTAGGAAGGTGTCTCTTTCTCATTGGGAAAGGAGCAAGGCTGGGAGGTGTATGGAGGGACCTGGGGCTGCATGGAGATAGTAAAGACTGGACCCAAGCTCAATGTAGAAGGCAGCCACAGGAGTTAAAGTGCATAGATGCTCTACTACAGGCATGGGCAAACTTGGAGCCTCCAGGTGTTTTGGACTTCAACTCCCACAAGTCCTTTAAACTTCTCAGCCAGAGGTCCTGGGCCTCACTAAACTACAAACCCCATTTTTCTTCAGGAGGTTGCAGATTTCTTCAGGTATGGTCAAACTTCAGCTCTCCAGGTGTTCTGGACTTCAACTCCCATCATTCCTTACAGCCGGTAGGAGTTAAAATCCAAAATACCTGGAAGGCCAAAGTTTGCCCATTTCTGGGGTGGATGCTCTAGTGCAGTGGTTCTCAATTTGTGGCCTTCCAATCCCAGAAATCCTAACAGCTTGTAAACTGGCAGGGATTTCTGGAAGTTGCAAGCCAAAACGCCTGGGGACCCACTGGTTGAGAACCACCACTCTAGTGTAAGCATGGGCAACCTTTCCCCTTCCAGGTGTTTTGGACTTCAACTCCCACAAGTTCTTTACTTTAAATTGCTCAGCCAGAGAGGTCCTGGGCCTCACTAAACTACAAACCCCAGATTCCTCCAGGGAGCTTCATCACATTAGAGCAGGCATGGGCCACCTTTGGCCCTCCAGGTGTTTTGGACTTCAACTCCCACAATTCCTAACAGGGGTCATGTTTGTCCATGCCTGCTGTAGTATGATGAGGTCCGAAGATGGCTGTACAGCAGGGATGGGCAAACTTTTGGAGGAATTGTGGGAGTTGAAGTCCAAAACACCTAGACGGCCGAAGTTTGCCCGTGCCTGCTCTAGTGTGATGAAGTCCTGGGTCTACATGCAACCTGTGTTCCTCTAGATATTTGGCCCTCCAACTCCCAGACATCAGCTCCCACAGTTCATCATAGCTGGCTGAGGTTTCAGAGAGTTGGAAGTACAAAACACCTGGAGGACCAAAAAGGTTGGAAACCATTGCAGTAGAGCAAGCACCCTCTGGGTGTTTTGAACTTCAGCTCCCAGCACTCCTGACCATTGAACAGGCTGGCTAGGGTTTCTGGGAGTTGAAGTCCGAAACACACCCATGCCTCCTGTAGAACCATCTTAGGACTTCATCACTCTAGAGCATCTGAGCACTTTAAATCCTGTGGCTGCCTTCTGCAGAATTCTGGGGTTTGCAGTTTAAAGTGCTCAGCCAGAGGTCCTGAGCCTCACTAAACTATAAACCCCAGAATCGTTTAGGAGGCAGCCACAGAATTTAAAGTGGATAGATTCTCTCCGGTACAAACTCATTTTCGTCAAGGGCCATATCAGCCTTATAGTTGCCTTCAAAGAGCTGCTGAATCAATGGACAGAGAATCCCTGGGTATAGAGGGCCAACCGTATAATTTCTTTAAACATAGTGGTTGCTCTTTAGTTTTCCCCCCCAAATGTCATTGAATGACAACTCCCGTCACTTTTGATGATCCGCCAAATGGACTAGAGATAATGTGACTTGCAATCCCACGGCACTTGTGTCTCTGAGGTTGGGGAAAGGTTAAAGGACAGCTTAACATCAGACATCATATCTCCATGCCTTACATCTAAATTCAAAGCTCACTTTCTTGACTAAACAAAACAAACTGCAACCTTCCAAATGTTACTGAATCACAACTCCCATAAGCTCTAGTCATGATGTCTAATTAAGAGGAATAAAGGAGTTGTAGCCCAGCATCTGGAGGGCCATATAAAATGACATGGGAGGCCAGATTCAGCCCATGGGCCTTAGGTTTGACACATGCAGATATCATTAACCATAAAATGCAGTGTTGACCCAGCCAAAGAGGTGGGTGCCTGCCAAGGATCAGGGTCTTTCTATCAAAGGCTAGCCCATTACTCAAATGGATCTGGGCATGGAAATGTCACCTCAGTATATGCAATCAGGAATTGACTCTTGTCTATCAAGGGGTGCCTCCCTTCAAAAGTGGAGGGCTGACTGTATTTTACAATTTTGTGCATACATCGAATCATGAGAAACAATGGAATTACTTTCTCAGGTTCCCATATAACTCCAGATAAGGGATGCTCAACCTGCACTCCTATGGGTTCTGCATTGTTCCCCTAACATAACATTGTCTGCTGTGATGTAAACATCTTGTGCAATTTTTTATCTCTACCTTTCTTGATCCTCATGCGTCATTGAAAGGAACAGTTACCTTGGGTACATATATGCAGTTTGACAACAGTTGTTATAGAATCATGCTAGTTGTTTCATTAGGTCTTTAACCTTCTCTGACAAAGTCCTAATGTCTACCTAACTACAAATCCCAGGATTCCACAGCATGGAATTTCAATTGTCAAACTGCATTAATTCTACAGTGTAGCTGCAACCAATATCACTATTCCTTCCAATGATAGATTGGGATGAAGAAAGGTAGATATAAAGAAGATCTAGTTACACATTGAGGAAAAATGCAGGACCTGGGGAGATTTTCTTCATCGAGGTTCAGGCCTAGGAAGATGTATCTTTCTCATTATAAAGTGAGGAATGGATCTGTAGGTCAAGTTGAAAGATGTATTGTGGCACCTATGGCAGATGGCTGGATGGAGATACATAACAAATCCAAGGTCATTTACCTGACCCCTGTCCTAAACTTTAGACTTAGGGTTGACCTAAGTCTGAAATGACTTGAAGGCACACAACAACAATCCTAATTTTGGACTAGTTCATCATAGTCCAACCCCCCAACAATCTGAAGGACTGTGAACCGGCCCTCCACTTAAAAAGTTTGAGGACCCCTGCTTTAAGAGTTCAGGTTGTGTATCCCTTATCTGGAGTTGAAAAAGACTCCCAAAATCATGTATATAGATGCCTGAAAAAGTAACATCTTTGCTTTCTGATGATTTAATGCACACAGACTTTGTTTCATGCCCAAAATTGGTAAATAAAATACAGCCAACCCTCCAATATTCTTGGGATAGAGGTACAGGATCCTTGCAAAAGCAAAAAACTACAAACAAAATTATTTTTTAAATCTAAGAGAACACCTCTCTAGAATATCTATAGTCTATGATTATTTGGTCCATTTCCGCTGGATCGTACTGGAGGACCTGTAGATTCCTAAAGAGAGGTGTCCTCTCTAGAAACCTTAAGGATAAGAGACAACCTATATCAGCTTCATAATGCAAATTGGGAACAGGCTTTTGTCGGTCAAGGTCTTTGTTAAAATTATGCATCTGGATTAGGAAAGATAAGATCTACAGTTGCACAAGGTGTTTATGTCACTGGAAAAAGCTGTATTAGGGGAACAAGGTGGAACCTGTAGAAATATTTAAGTGTATGTCTGGTTTTGGGAGGGTGATTTCACTTCCTTGAGAGATGTGAATGATACAACAGGAATTACAAACAAGATGCTAGTTTACTGTAGTAAGGCCCATGTGCTCTATGGTGGAAGAATACCTTTTGTGGCAATTACCTAGAAGATTAAATACCTTTAGTCTTCCCCTTTTGTCTGCACAAGCCTCCCACCCACCACTCTTGTGCGAAAGGTGTGGCAATCCATATGGAGTGCTCCTGGTGTGACTGTCAAACACCTTCTTCAGCTAACTTCTGCCAACCACGTATCCACTATGAACAGTTGTGCCTCAGGAGTAGATGTTTACATTGCTCCTGAGACCCATAAAGACACTTTGGACCTGCCACTTTGAATTTGGCTTTATTTCAAGAAGGAACCATATTGTGATAGCATCTATATGTGTCGCCCCCCATGCAACTACTTTACTGTTGCTCAATAAAGCTGGCTGACTTCTGAATTTGTGTCATTAAATTCAATTGTTACATTCAATTCAGTTGTCCTGCAGTTGGAGCCTGTCATGGAAGGCATATTTCAGACCAGCACTCCTCAACACAGCTTTCTCTATTCTTCAAATTGTAAGGGCCTACAACAAACTTACATCCCCTGTCCATTGGATATATTTGTTTGAATTCATAAAAAGCTGCACTATCTAGAGGGATGTATCAGATGTCAACGTTTTGCTGCTGGGGTTTAGGGACTTTTTGAGGGAAGAAGGCATGGCCAGGATTAGGAGCGTTGGTATCACATTTCTGAAGAGCCCACTATGACGTACAGGAAACCTTATAAGGGAGATAAGACAGGAGAACCAGTAATCGAAAGGAAGAGGGCCACTAACAGAACTATATGTAGCTCAGCCAAGATGCTGAGCTGGGCAGTTGATACAAAGTTTGAGAACATACCGTGGTTATGAAGTGGTGAGTGGGCTAAGAAGTAGACACTCTGTGCATGAGTTTGGACATTATAAAGCAACCCTGCTTTGGAAATGAGTGGCAGATTGGTGGCTGTATAATCAGTACCTGTGACTCAGAAATTCTATATAATCCTAGGTTTGCACTCCAGAGATCCTCATGCTGTTTCCCTTCCCTGGTAGTTAGCAGGAGCTCAAGACACCCATGATCAGACTTACTAGTACCAGTGAAATCTTGTGTTTCAAACCTAATGATATATTGCACACAGTTCTATGTGCCTTGCCTCTTTTTCAGCAGGATCTAGTGTTTTAGGTGTTGGACTAGGACTCTGGAGGTCAGGATTTGAATCCACACTTAGGCATGGGAACTAACTGGGTGAGTGGGCAAGCCACTCACTGTCCCAAGAGGAAGGCAAAGACAAATCCCCTCTGAACATATCTTGCCCCAAAACCCTACTTATAGATTTGCCTTAGGGTCTCCATAAGCCAGAAACACGTAACAAATGTAAGAACATGTCCTTGCCTAGTATAGGAAGGTCAACAAAACTTTTCAAATATACTTGCATGATCTTATCAGTTATTTTGGGCTGTTTTTTTCTGGGGGAGCTGAATGATTACAGGATGGGCCAACAGTCACTCCCACCTTTCTTATAGATATTGAGTTTGGGCAAACCCCCATCATTCCATCCTCTTCTATAATTCGTACATATCTTTTTTCTTTTCTTTTCAAAGGATCCAAACAGAAGTCATGCACTCACCTTCAGATAGTGGCCAACCTGTCTTGCAGTTTGGGAAAAAGAATTTTAGAGCTCTACCAGTAACCAAAGGCAGGGTTTGGTGTTAATGATTCCGAGTAATTTTCTTTTCACCCTTGGAGCAGGGGTGCAGTTCAGAAATAAGAAATGCAGGAACCAAGATAGCCGTTGAAATCCTAGATGCCAGCTGAAATACTGGAATTATATGTATAGAGGAATAGCATATGGTACAGGAACATGTGCAATATGAAACATGGTTTGAGGCTGTTCTGGCTAGGACTATGGCCTTTGACCCCATTAGTACAGAATAAAACATTAGGCTCTATGTGATGACCACTATTTCTAGGCACAGGGAGGGCAGCAGCTATTTGTTTCCTTAGTCTCCTTATGTGCTTTGGCTCCTCCCACCTGTCCTGAATCTGCTAGTGTGCACACAATGGGTCCACTGGAACTTCCATGTGACACTTCACAAGGTATCAGAACAAAAGATCCCCTTTAACAAAGTGCTGAGAGAGTCCTATTGGGTAACAATGTGTCATCAGGGTGTGACACTAGCCATACATACATCTTCATGGATCGGTGGGCCACAAACCTATTTTATTTATATCCTGCCATTCCACTACAACCGGTGCACAGGTTTCATAGAGCAGAGGAAACTGGGTTGTCAGTATCTGCTGAGGCCTTTTTCCTGCTGACTGGGAGTATGAATCTAACCTGCATTAATCCCGATAGTGGTTTTGCAGTTTATCTATTGGGTGCTTTGGAAACTCTAGCTAGGGGGTGGTGGATCAGATGTGACAGTAAGACCTCCACTTCTGGGCTGGGCATCAAGGAACTGTCCACTGTGTAGGTGCTGATCACTCTCTACCATGTTCTTGAAATAGATTCTCTCCCAAGTGAGTGATTTCCCAGTGTGCTTGTCTCATGTCCTTGTAATGTTTCTTGGACCAAACTACACAGATGTAGGTTGCTTTATTGCTCAAGGGCTATCCTGTGTACTATACTGCTTTCATAGATAAAACTGGACATTAATGATGACAGGATAGCACAAGAGAGTGCTGGATGGGGGGACAGATCAAAAGGGAATTCCTCTGGTCAAGGATCTCTTTCTCTTGAAGGAGGGAGGTTGGCCAGGAATGGTGATCTATCCCTCATTAATCTTCAGGTTTCCCTTTCCCATACCTTTTCCCTCCCCTACAGATCTTTGGAATCATGCAGGACAGTTGGTACATCTGATCTTTAATCTCCATAGTATCTTTCATGTAGTTAGCTAGGCTTGGTGAGTTCCTCATCCTAACAGCCATGGAGATCAGACTGCCAGTGATTGAAAAGATGAAAAAACAATAAGTATTACAAATTGGAAGGCTAAATTGAGGGATTATGCAGATGACCAAGATTTCTAGCAATCTGAAACATGAAAGTCATGGTGTTTTTGAAAGAAATTGGAAGCTGGCCTTAGCCTATCTGGCGGGGGAATTTAAGTGATAAAAACAAGTGGAATTTATTGATACAGAAGAACAGAGGGTTAAACAAAATTATGTATAAACTCTACGTTGTTCAGTGTCGGGAGTCAATGTGGTGGGGCACACTGGGGGTGGTAATTGTACTGTGGGTGGTGGGTTGTGTATGTATGTGTATATGTATATGTTTGTAGTGCGTATTGTGGGTGTTTTACAATTTTAAAAATATTATGGACAAAAAACAAACTAACTAACAGCCATGGAGAAAAATGAAGGAAATGGTCTCTGCAGTAAGCATGTAAATACTACAGCCCTCTCATCTACAACAATAATTGGTTCTGCTGAAAATGTGTTTAATCTATAAAAAAACTAAAGGTGATTTGTACTGGAGGCATTTCCAGTGTGGTCACAGCACTTTAAACACAGCAAGCTTAAAGTCCATTCAACTACAGCATGTATTTTGCTGCATTTTTCTTCTGAAATTTGAATATTTTTACCTCTCACTAGCTTCCAAAAGTAGTAACATACAGACCTCTCTCGTATACAAATATCCAGAATCCTACTGAGTTCAGTAGAATTTACTCCCACAGAAGATTATAAGTACATGCCAATTATCCAGGATTAAGTCCCATTGAATTCAATAGCAGTTCTTTTCAAAACATTTGCACTGGAACAGATTTCAGAAACCCCTGTGGTACTCCAGGCCATGTGTTCAATAATGGGTTATTCCCTGAGGAACTGCCCTGCATAAAAACTCTAGCTTCTCCTTTAGCCAGGGTTTCAAGTAGTGCAGCCAACATACAGTATTAACGCTTCTGTGTTCAAGCAAGGGCATTTAAAAAAATCTATAGCAACAGCTAAATCAGAGCATCTATAATCCTTTTGAGCAGAGCAAGTTAAATTAAATCAAGTTTCTCATTTTGAAACTAACTATCTTCTAATTTGGAATGCATATTGACTACATTCAGAAAACATACTGGCCTGAAACTTATCAGTTTAAACTTTAAAAATTTTGAGTACTATACAAAATCTTTGTGCAGGTCTTGCTACATAACTAATATGTGTGTTTAGGTGGTAAGACTAAGTACCAAACTATGGTTTGTTTACATTAGTCTTAATCTGAAAACTAAAAATGCTACTAAGCTCAGATATCCAAAGAACATAAAAGGGGCACAAGTCCATTCATACATGACCTCAATGTGTGAGTATGATAAAATAAAGATGACATCTATGCATACAGTGATTTCTTAGGCTTCTGGTTCTCAAAAACACAACTCCAACAATATAAATAAATACCTGGATTCATATGTAACATGAAACCATGTGCTTAAAATAAACTTAGTTTATGGAAGAGTCATCTGTAGTGCTATATAGTAGATAATGGTGCTAAATAGCTACTCTATCTCTTCTCTACCTCTCTCATATAATGAAGCAGGTTGATTATAACTAGTAAGAAGATAGTGAGTAAGGAGTTTTTTCCCCTCTCTCATACTAGAACTTGTTCCATCAAGTGAAGTTGAACAGTATGAAATTCAGGAAATATAAGCACACTTATTCAATACTTACACACACAAGGTAAATTGAGGAACTCGCTATTCTAAAATGAAGTGATGGCTACCACTTTGGATATCTCTAAAAGGGAATAAAAGATCATGAATAATAGTCATAATGGGTATGTATATTATCTTTGGAATGGAGGCAGCATATCTTCAAATCCCAGTTGCCAGAAAACATGACCAGAATAATGCTACTGTCACCATGTCTGCATGTGGCCTTCCTAGAAGCATAGGTTGTCAACTGTGGGAACAGAGTACATGATTGTCTAGGACTTTGGTCCAATCCAGCATGGCTGAAAAAAGATCCCAAGCAAGACTGGCAATATCTAGAAACAAATGACCCTGAGATCTGAATAAGCATGAGTCACCCCCAGCAAGCAGAACCATCTCTCTTGCTGTTTCAAGCTAGCTATTGTACCTATTATATCCAAACGCACACAGTCAAGCCAAGATGATCAAACCATGGTTTAATCCTGGTTTACAACAACCACAGTTTAAACTAACTATAGTTTCAAGTAAAACACAGAACCATAATTAGTTTAAAAGTAAAATCTCTTTAAAAAAAATCTTTGGCAAGAAGGAAGACGAGTGAGTGCATATGAGCTCACCATAATGTGGCATTACATCTTAAAAGGGGTCCTTTATGGATCCAACATTTAGCTTCAGAAGACAGCCACACCATTTTAGGAATTCAAATGTTATTTACAAAGGAATGATTAAGACATTTCAGAAGCATGTCTGAATTATGAGACTGTAGGAAGAGCTTTGCAAGTCACAACATGGTGTTCATTAGAAATAATGAGCATTCTCTCCTCTCCCTAGTCCATAGACCTATAATTTTCACTCTTCATATGTACTGAGGCCCAGTGTCAGTAAATATTGTGTCCCTTGACAAAATCACAGTGGAGTCCTCTGGCTATATCAAGTTGGTGATAATTTCCCCCATATCATAGGGCAGTTTCCCCACAGGAATGATCCCAATAGGTTCAACCACAATGTTGGGAGGGAGTTCTTTCTTTTACGGACTCCTCATCTCTCTTTTTCTGGGAAGCTTGCGATATTTACACTGGATCCAGACCCTGTACATTGTGACTTGTTTTCCTCTGTTCACTTGAAGGCGACGGTCGACCATATTCTGAACCTTCTCTAAGTCCGCAGAAGAGAACAGTAAATCCAATTCATCTAGGGGATAAAGAAGAATTTCATGTATTCCTTCATTCTTAGTATATTTCTCTGTAAAACAATTTACAAAGCAGAACAATGCACAATGTGACAAAATTGTGTGTGTGTCCCCAAAAAATGATCTTTAAAAAAAGGGGGAGTAAAAGAATATGAATGCAGTTAGTGACTTTCACCTGGCAATTGTACCCTAAGACTCCATAGCTGGAATTGCAATTTGCTTACCTTGCGTGAAGAAATAAACTCGTGTACCATCTCCTCTCACATAGAAGTTATCAGCCAAACACTGACCTGGAAGAGAAGAATGAACATTCTAACTACAACTGGCTTGACTCCAAGTGCTGCTGCCCACATTCCTACATAAGATGATGGCAGGGACCACAATATATGGCTGAAAGATAATCACAGTCTTTCCTTCAGTTGGAAACCAGGTTAGTGATGATTTGAACTTAAGCAACTGTTCTTATTGTTTTCAAGTCCAGAAATAAGATGCCTAAATCTAGCACAACACACACGTGGGCTTGGTCTCTTTCTCTCTGAAAATGAGGTAACACAACTTATAGCTTGCTTCTTTATTCCACCATCCAAATAAATGGTGGCTACAGGAACACTCAAAATAATTACACCCTACAGGCCTCTTTCCACTTTCTTACAGATACAATACTTATTTCCAGATGGCGTACACATACAGTGTTATGCCATTAATCAAACTTCACCCCCTTTCTTGTTTTCTACCACCTTCAAAGCTCAGTGGTATGTTTTCTCACCATAGTTGCATCTATTAGTTAAATTTACTTCCCACCTTTCCTCAAATGATCTCAAGATGGTATTGCTCTCCTTCATGCCATTTTATCCTCACAGCAATATGTGAGATAGGCTATCTTTGGACTAGGTCACTCAATGAGGTTCATGTTTTAGTAGGGACTTGCAATCTTGCTCTCCCAAGTCTCATTATAACTATATTAGCAACTAGTGGGTTCCTAGGTGATCCTGGACCACAGCTTTCAGAATACATCAACATTGGCTGGACAAATTTGGGATCTGGGGGTCCAACAATTTCTGAGGGCACAATGTTAGTAAGCGCTGCATCACACTGTTAGCTTTCAGAACTGGGACAGACATCTAACCAAAAGGGTAAAGAGAAAAAAAAAAGTCAGTTTTATCAGAACTTATTCTCTCTTCCATTATAAATGCTTTCAAGTCACACACTGACATATGGTGACCTCATGTATTTTATAGGGTCTTCTTAGGTAAATAATCAAAGGTGTTTTCTCTAGTCTTTCCTCTGAAATGTAACCATTGCCTGGGGAACAAATAAGTATTGACTAAGACCAAAATGCGTTCAGCTGTGTAAAAACTACAAACTTGTGGCTTCACTGCAACCCAAAAAGATGTAGAAAACATGTGACATTATACCCTTTCATATCCTTAAACCATTTTTTTTGTCTTTGACTTGTATACTACTTTTGCTCATGAAAAGAGTTCCTGTGCCTTCAAAAAATCTAAAACCACTTTGGTGTCTAAGCATCAGAGTTAGGATGGTGTAGTAGTTTGAATGTTGGACCAAGGGTGTTGGAGACCAAGACTGAAATCCCTGCCCAGCCATGCAAACCAACTGGGAAATCTTCTGGAAGTATACTCTCTCAGTCTCAGAGCAAGGCAAAGGCAAATTCCCCTCCTCACAAACAAATCTCACCAGGAAAAGTGTATGATAGATTTGCCTTAGTGTTACCATAAGTCAGAAACAATGTGAAGGTACACAGCAACAACATTGAACACCATCACCCCACCTGTTGCCATACCTTTCTTAAAGCGGAGTTGAGCGAGATCATAACGGCCATAATCACGTAACAAAATCATTCCCCCAGGTTTCAGAAGTTTGCTAAGTCTACTGATAACACACTGCATTCTAGAAAAAGGAGAAGTAAACATTGGTCAAAATAAGACGTGACTGCCATTGATGGATGGTACAATATGAATGGGTTCCTGAATTGGTAAGGCAGAGTATACCGTGAGTACACAGTTAATATGTGAAATATGTTCACATCTTGAAAAAACATTTATTTTTTGTATATGTAACTTTCAAATGCTTACAGCCACATTTTGTTCCTTTGGTCTAGATCCCACTATGTATAAAAACCTGTATCTCTAAGCAGAACAAGTGTCAAGTTTATAACTTTGTAAGTGCCTTACAATGTATTTCAGTATATGATGTTAAATGGATATATTTGTAGCAAATGTTGATGTATATAACAATTTCAGACCACCAGAAGAAGGCCTGGAGAAAGGCCGAAACAGGTTGTGGGCGGCTGATTCTTGTTCAACTCGGCATAAGAACACATGGCGTCGATATTATTTCAGAGTGATTGTACAAAACCCATACAATATTGTTCGTTATTACTGTGAATTTGAACAGTATAATAAGTTTAACACTCAATTTATTCGCTGAACTTATTATTTTCTATTTTGTATATAAGTGGGCTATTGATGTATGGTAGTCATCTATCAGCTCAGCATAACCAGCTGAAGGAAAGGTCACATTTAAAGCTCAGTACTGTTTTTGCTGCTCAACTTCAAAAGAGTTAATCCTCACCCATGCATTCACACATACTGTTGATATACTTGATTTTCTGCTTGTCACAAAAATACAATTTTGCAACAGCCACTTCCCCCAATACACAATCCTATCTGCAAGATGTCAATAGAATTTAGTGACAGTTACATACTTTTCTGGGAGAATTGATGAAAGCACAAAAATGAGAACCACCACATCAAGACTTTCTTCTGGCATTGGCAAGGGATCATCACTGTTGCACAGGTCGTGGACAAAGGCAAAACAACGAGAGGCATCATATTCTGGATGAGCCTGCATGTTCACAATTATTGTTGTTAGAGCATATTTTAGCAGTAGTCTCATTCTGAAGTATAATGAGACTACTGCATAAGAAGGCAAAAAGACAACTGAGGGCTGGAGCCAAGAGTGGGCAGAGCCTGACCTATTGACAAAGCTACTCCTTTGTTTCCTCTGTGTCTGGCACTAAGATTCTGCAGGCCCCCCACCAACAACCCCCAAGCAAAGTAGTGATAGCTTCATAGGGTTTCTCAGCCTGTCCACTCCAGTTTTAAACCCAACGGCTCTTTCCATTTTTCTCATGGTTGGAATAAGCTGTTAGTGAAAGGCTCTACTCCATGTGACATTAGTCAAAGAACTGCATTACATGACGATAGCAAAAGGCACTGCATACTTTGAGATACATGGTGGTATTTATCAAATTCTCTCTCTTTTTTTTACCTTGACAAGGTCCACTGCTGTAGTGGAGAAGTCACAGCAATACACAAACAAGCTCGGGTCACTGAAACAAACCAAAAGGGACAGTCCATAATTTTTAGAATGATGAATGATTGTAGAGGTGTTGTCAAAGATGGCACCAGCAAGAAAAGCAACATGAAATCTGAGACACAACTGCAAAGCAGGCACAGATAAACACTAGCATTATTTCACTAAAGGGGAAAAAAGATAAACTATGAAATACTGGGAGACATCAGGAGAGTCTGGCTAGGCAGGACTGAAATTGAGCCTGAATCAAATCTGGTGATTAAAAGTAGAGTGGATACAGTTTGTGCATGTTGACAACAAGGACTGTTGTATAAAATAGATGGAGAAACAAGGAAACCAAATATGAACTCCCTGGAGAAAGCTGAGAGGAAGGGCATTGGGTTAGATACCATCTCTTGGCATAACCCATTCTTTCTAACCTGGCACCCCTAGATGTCTTGGGCTGAACACTCAGAATGGCACATCCAGCATAAAGGACAGCAGGATTCTGGATGTTATAGTCTAGTACATCTATATACAGCAAATTTACACCTTTTATAAAGGGTTGTAAGGAAGTTAACTAAACACGGTTCTCTAAAGAAAGTGATTTATTTTAAAATGTAAATAGAATTTCACTTTTAAAAAGCACAGAATAGATATATCTCTTCCTAGAGCAGATGGGAGAATTGCCTATCTTAGAGATTTCACTGTGTCAACCAACCTTTATACATGAAATGTAGGGAGAAATTGAACCATTTTCGCATGATGAGAACTCAGTCAGTTTGGGGCCTCCCGATTGCAAATAAGAGACATTAGAACTTCCACAGAATCAGAGGTTGCACCTTTATGTTCACTTATTTCAGAGTCCCAATAAAACTAACTGGGCTTATGTCTGGGCAGACTATATAACTACTGTAATTATAAAAAAGCCAATTAATTTTTTTAAAGATTCAAAATGTACTTGGAAGTTTTTCTTACTTGTTAGTTTGGAGGATGGGGAAGACTGTGTTCCCAGCACCACATCCCACCTGCCAAGAAAACAAATATATTTTAAGCTACGATAATAAAATCTCATGCCATCATACATTTGCTAGTCTATAAAATTCTGCCAGGTTTTTCACTGATTTTGCTACAACAGACTAACATGATTATCATTCTGAAAATAACTTATATTATGCATATTTTAAGTAATACAAATATGAAGTAAACAGCTTTTCCCCATACAGTTGCTTATCCTTATACATTTACTCTGCTTATGTTGAAATGTTATCTTTCAAACTGCAAAATTCTTGGTAATCAACAAACTTTAATAGGTTCTGCAGCCTTAAGAAAACTCAGCATTCTTGGGGATACATCTCACTAAGTATGTGTATGTGTGTATATATATTAATTCTTGCTATCTGGCAGATGGTACAGGGTGACAAAGACAAGGACAGGCATTTAATGTGCAATAGCACAATGACAATAAAGCTATTCTAATTAATACTGAAACGTACCACAAACAAATGCCTTCCAGTGGGTATTTTCAATATAACGGGTAAAAACTCTATCATTCTCATGGCCATTAACATCCATTGCTTCAAAGAAATTTCATATGGTCATTGCAGTGGTTGCTACAAACTTTTAAAAAGCACAGAAATCAAATATCTATGTACACAGCTAGCTTTGTTTAGATTTGGAGCAGCTTTGAGTTTGATTGTTTTGGGTAGAGGGGGTGGTAAGTATTATCAACATGGTGTAAAATATCACCATCACACTCTGCTTTCAAGTCTCCCTGACCATACATTACCCATGTTGGTAAAAAGGATACTGAACTCAGCATGTCCACTGCATCACCAGCCTAGTTACTCTAAAGTTCTGATTCATAGGACTGTTACCTCTAATATTCGATAAGTAGCAGATGACCCTGGGAAGTCACCTTCTTTTAGTTTTTGTTCCTCCAGCTTCTTTGATCCTGGTTCAACCTCTGCATGGATCATGTCACCACTGTCTGGTTCAGAGTTCAGATGTTCTACGATACCATTCTCCGCTGAATCAAGTCCATGGGCACTGCTGCTTCCAAGGTCTGAGATGTTGGCATTTTCCACAGCTTCCTTGGTGACACATGTGCCAACCTGACTGCCACATAAGTTTGGTGCTAGTTCAGGAAATTCTGTAAACAGCCAGTGTCTGTCCTTAAAAAAACCATTTTCATGAGTTTTGTAGAAAGCATTCCAGTACTCGTTGGCATTGAACTCATAGGCATCTGTAAGAGAAAGACAAAATGCAAAATAACCATAATGCGTCCATCTTCCAGATGTTCTGGACTATGATTCTCATCATTACTGACCACTCTTTATGATAGCTGAGACTGCTAGGAGTTTCAGTTCAAACCATTTGGAGGCTGATGTTATAGGCTGATACAAGTACATCTGAGTGAATAAAATTGTGAGATTTTTGAAAATGACTCCATGGTAGGTAATCCCACAGACCCCCATTTGTTGTATAATTGTTCCCATTAAAAATTATTTCCAAGCTTGACTTACACTTGCTTTTTATAGTTAAACTAATTGCGTCTTTTCCAGTCCTCAAAGCATTGATCTGTCAGTATTTAAAAATATTTGGAAACTATTATGTGCACATATTTTCAACAGCTTTATTTTACTTTCTCCACATTTCATTCCCCTCAAAGATCTCCACTGAATTTAATCTGGCAATATCCTATTGCCAAATATCTCAATTGATTTATTCTTCTATCTCTATTGATTTTAGCATCAGGAGAGATGCATATTACAAAGGCGTTGAGCCTGTTTCTGTCAAACCTGCCTACAGTCCTGTTCTTGAAACAATTTTCCCTAAGCCTGGTTCACGTAAAATATCAGAGCTAAGCTGGGTGTCAGGAAAGGTGTTTAGATCACTGATCCCATGTACAATTCTGCTTCTGTTAGCTATATAATAGCAGAATATATAATTCTGCTTTTGGTGTTTGCTCAAACTCCATGTACTTTATGTATGAATAAAAACAAACATCATAGTTCATCTCCCCCCTCAACTATACAACATAGACACTTGTATAAAAATGCTTAGCTATTATCAGGATATTAGGTTGAGATCAATTTCCTATGGCTGTTGGAAGCTTATTGCCAGTATCAAAAAGGAGAGGGGGAAGGAAAGATGATTTGGGAAGTTAAGCCACTAATTTATAACTGCAATAAATGTTCATAGGAACCCATGCTCTTGACTTTCAAGCAATCTCTGTAGCATTCTCTCATGCATAAGGATCGACTGACACCGAAAACTCCCATTAGCTCTCCGTCCAGTATTCATATATCCAATATTAATTTGATTCATTGTAGCCCACTGAAGTAAGTAGAAAGCATAAGCACAAGACTAACCAACCAAATGTTCACTCTCAACTTTCTGTGTACTATAGAAAAAAAAGGAAAGCAAGAAAGCAGTTATATATCCCCAACTTTCCATTTAGGATCAACATAAAAACTGATAAATATCCAACTAACTAATTATTATGAACCCTGTATTTATATTACAAATTTCAATGGAACAACATGTGTACATTGAAAGCATAGGTATGATCTAGAGTACAGCTTCCTAAACTTTTTCCACTTGCAATCCCATTTTGCCTGAGAAAATTTTATGTAACCCCATGTGTATAAAATAAAAATCAAACATTTACTGATAATGAATCAGCATTTGTAAGGCTTGCTAAACAGGTTGATTTTCCTTTTGTGGAATACAGCTAAAGCATTTTTGCAGAGTCTACTATAAACACTGGCCATTGTTGCTAACAGATTTGTGTAAATGGGTGGTGCTCGGAAACCTTTTATTGTTACCAAATCTTTTGTGACACTGAGCTAAGGAAAGCTCATTTGGGGTCAGGACCCATAGTTGAAGAAGCAGTGATTTAGAGCAAAGTTAGAAATTGTGAAGTCCGTAGATATTAGTTATCTACATCTCCGAGGAATTGCCCAGTGACTATGCTGGCAGCTGCAATCTGGCATTTAGATCCACATGGTGCTATTTGGTTCACTCTAGATTGATTACACTATGTAACATAAATTTTGTTCCTAGGTTATAAATGTCATTTCCTAATTGGTTCTGCCATAAAAACATGGGAAATGTTTAGTAAACTGAAAAAACATTGTTTTTGTGCGACATTCTGCAGCACATTTTGCTATAGTTTTTCAATAAATATCTCATAGAGTCTCAACCAATTCAACATAGTTTGTGGCGGCCACAAAAACAAAGTTTCTGGATTTTTAACAATTGCTTTCAAATAAGTACTGCACAATTGAACAGGAAATAATACTCTCAAACCAGGAACAGTTTTCAGATTTTGTTACATAGTGTTATCATTAAACTTCTCTGGGCTAGGACCAAAAAAGATGATGCTGGAGTTAACCAACATCTGGAGAAAATATGAGTAGCCGCACTACCTTGCTGATCTTGTGGGACAAACTCTATGCTGTTCTCTCGGACTTTTGCTCGAGCCACAGCTTCCTGCTCTTCAGACCACTCCACGTTATCCCTGGAGAAAGAAAAGAATGGAAGTAACTCAGCACATTTAACCTTAAATTCCAGAATCCAGAGATAGCCTTGTACCTAAAGGCAGAAACCAGCCTGCAGACCTTACATATACATAATCATGGAAGTTGTGTTATTTGAGAAAAAAATAATGGCATAAACCCATGGAGGAAGATAAGTGGAAGAATCTGGAGCAGAAAGGCAGTTTGTTTTTGTTGGTTACCTTCAAGTACTTTGTGAAACAAATGATTGTGTGGCTGAGAAAGTGCGACTTGTCTAAAATCACCCAATGGGTTTCCATGACTAAGCGGGGATTCAAACCCTATTATTATCTTTATGTTTATTATTATTATGTTTATTTATAAGGAGCTGCAGTCGCGCAATGGATTAAACCCTTGTGCTGGCTGAACTGGTGACCTGAAGGGTGGGTTGCAGACCTGAAGATTTCTGGTTTGAATCTGTGGGAGTGAGAGCTCCCATCTGTCAGCTCTAGCTTGTGGGGACATGAGAGAAGCCTCCAAGCAGGATGGTAACACATCCGTGCATCCGCTGGGTAATATCTCTGTAGATGGCCAATTCTCTTATACCAGAAGCGACTTGTAGTATGTTCTCAAGTTGCTTCTGACATGATAAAAAAAATATTTATACCCGCTTTCTCTACAAGAGAGACTCAAAGTGGCTTCTAGTGAAAGCGAATTAAATACAATTTAAAATTGAAAAATATACAAACATTAAAATAGTATTAAATATTAATTTTATTTAAAAAGTAAACAATTTAAATCCTGAAAAAACTGTTTAAAAGTACATTCAAGTCTAAAACCACATCACCCCCACACTTGATCTTAAAAAAGCAGAGTCATAGCCCAACACACAAACCACTATGCCATAGTAGCTCCATAGAAGGCTGGTATATATTACAAAAAACAAGCTCAGCAGCACGAGTCAAAACAAACTAAATATCCATGTAAACCCACAATTTAGCCATGTGGTTCTTGAAATATGAATGAGGTCTGCCCATGTATGTCTTCACTTCCCTTAAGACCTCACACATAACCTGCCTTTCTCATGACACTTTCGACAAAGAGTTCATCTACACTGTAGAATTAATGCAATTTGACACCTGTTAACAGCCATGGTTCAAGGCTGGATCTACACTGCCATATAATCCAGGTTATCAAAACAGATCATCCACATGATCTGCTTTGAACTGGATTATGTGAGTCCACACTGCCATATAATCCAGTTCAAAGCAGAGAATCTGGATTTTATAGGGCACTGTTGAAGAGGCCTTGGTGATATGGAATCCTGGGATTTGTAGTTTCTCTTTAGAGAACCTTGTAAAACTAGAACTCCCACGATCCTATAACATTGAGCCACTACAGCTAAAGTGGTGTCAAACTGCATTGAGTCTACAGCAGGAATGGGCAAACTTGGGCCCTCCGGGTGTTTGGACTCCAACTCCCACAATTCCTAACAGCCTACCGGCTGTTAGGAATTGTGGGAGTTGGAGTCCAAAACACCCGGAGGGCCCAAATTTGCCAATGCCCGGTCTACAGAGTAGGTGAATCCAGAATCCCCTCTGCCTGGAATAGACTCACAGGAGGAGGGCTCCTTACCAGGCGTTGTGCTGGAAAAGGCGAGTCGGATCGGTGAGAAAACGGTTCCCAAACTGCCTCCTTTTCCTCCCATCGTCGCCGGTTGCCGCCATAGGAAGAAAAGGGAAAAACAGAGCCGGAAGCAGGTGGCGAATCCCCAGCCCTCTTCCCCCTGAGTTTCTAAGAGCTGTATTCCAATATAGAACTAGGGCTGCGGAGCGCGCATGCGCGGATAACACAGCGTGGTCTTCCAATAAGAGAAACGGGCCGTACAATGCGCATGCGCGAGAGAACACGCTTGCTTGGCGTGGTCCTGAAAACCGATCAGAGTGAAAAACATCAGGTTATATTCCTGTGTAACTACAAATATAGAAATATAGAGTGATACATACAGAGCTTCTGGCTGCACAGAGTGATACATACAGAGCTTCTGGCTGCACAGAGTGATATATGCAGAGCTTCTAGTTGCACAGAGTGATACATAGGAGCCTTCGGTGGCCTATGGGATAAAAGCCTTGTGACTTGAAGGTTGGGTTGCTGACCTGAAGGCTGCCAGATTCGAATCCCACCCGGGGAGAGCGCGAATGAGCTCCCTCTATCAGCTCCAGCTCCATGCGGGGACATGAGAGAAGCCTCCCACAAGGATGGTAAAACATCAAAACATCCGGGCGTCCCCTGGGCAACGTCCTTGCAGACTGCCAATTCTCTCACTCCAGAAGCAACTCCGGTTGCTCCTGATACAAAAAAGAAAAAGAAAAAAAGAGGGATACATGTAGAGCTTCTAGTTGCATCTGTGTGTCAAAATAAAACTTAAAGTGGATATATATATTTCCATATGATTAAAAATAAGTTTTTATTTTTTATAATTGAACAAGAAAATGGAGGAGTCCCCAATGGCTCAGTGGGTCAAATGGCTGAGCTGCTGGATGTGCTCCCCAAAACGCATTCGAATCTGGGGAGTGGAATGATTTCCCGCTGTCAGCTCCAGCTTCTGCCAACCTAGCAGTTCGAAAGCATGTCAATGTGAGTAGATCAATAGGTACCGCTCCAGTGGGAAGGTAACAGCGCTCTACCTATAATCGAGATCTAGCAGATTGGTATTGATGTATAATGCCTGTAATGCTAGATTAGTCTTAGAAGTAGAATTGATGTATGTTTAATGTCTTACCTTGTATGTATTGTTGCTATTTTTTACTTTTGTGTGTTTGTGTGTATGTGTGTATGAAGGAACAGAATTCAAAATGATCAGATTAGAGAGATGGTTCGAAACTAACAAAATGAAGTTCAATGGGACAAATGCAAGATACTCCAAATGAAATGCAAAGAAACAGAATGGGGGACACCTGGCTCGACAGCAGGACATGTGAAAAAGATCTTGGAGTCCTCACAGACAGCAAGTTAAACATAAGCTAACAATGTGATGCAGTGGCTAAAAAAGCCAATGGAATTCTGGCCTGCGTAAATAGGAGTCTAGTGTTTAGATCCAAGGAAGTCATGCTCCCCCTCTATTCTGCCTTGGTCAGACCAACCTGGAATACTGTGTCCAATTCTGGGTACCACAGTTGAAGGGAGATGTTGACAAGCTGGAAAGTGTCCAGAGGAGGACGACTAAAATTATCAAGGGCCTGGAGAACAAGCCCTATGAGGAGTGGCTTAAAGAGCTGGGCACGTTTAGCCTGCAGAAGAGAAAGCTGAGAATTCCTTGTGAGTAGAAAAGGAGAAGCATAAGGTCCTGTATACAGTGGCCAGAATCTCTGAATTGGGTTAGAAGTCACTCTTGGATGTCCACATGATGTCCAGGGAGTTCTTACCAGTAGTGTGGGATAAAATCAGTTAACCCAATTTATATTTCAGGATCGGTGTGGAAAACTGGACACATTCTAATTCAAACCAGTCCACTATCAATACAGTCTCATGCTGTCAACCCCTTTACACTCCACTCTGTCGCACAGGGAAAAGAGGATGAA
Source organism: Anolis carolinensis (assembly GCF_035594765.1). NCBI lineage: Eukaryota > Metazoa > Chordata > Lepidosauria > Squamata > Anolidae > Anolis > Anolis carolinensis. The sequence continues at coordinate 36,345,360 of NC_085846.1, forward strand.
CTTATCTTTGCTTGTCTTTGTTGCTATAATAATATAATAGTGCAGGGGGCTGGACTAGATGACCTTTGGGGTTCCATTTCAACTGTCTGAGTCTAACAACAACAACAACAACAACAACAACAGAATACTTATTCTATCTTCCTGCCTGGTAGAAAGAAGGGAGCTATATTGGATGGCCTTTGGGGGTCTCTTCCAACTGAGAATAATAATAATAATAATAATAATAATAATAATAATAATAATAATAATAATAATAATAATTGTTTGCTGTGTCATACAATAAAATAATAATAATAATATACCTCACAACCTCTGAGGATGCCTGCCATAGATGTGTGCGAAACGTCAGGAGAGAATACTTCTCGAACATGGCCATACAGCCCGGAAAACATACAACAACCCAATAATAATACAGTAGAGTCTCACTTATCCAACATAAACAGGCCGGCATAATGTTGGATAAGCGAATATGTTGGATAATAAGGATGGATTAAGGAAAAGCCAATTAAACATCAAATTAGGTTATGATTTTACAAATTAAGCACCAAAACATCATGTTATACAACAAATTTGACAGAAAAAGTAGTTCAAAATGCAGTAATGCTATGTAGTAATTACTGTATTTACGAATTTAGCACCAAAATATTACATGTATTGAAAACATTGACTACAAAAATGTGTTGGATAATCCAGAACATTGGATAAGTGAGACTCTACTGTAATAATAATAATGCATTATAATATAATAGTAATTCTATCTTCCTGCCTGGCAGAAAGGATGAGGCTGGACTAGATGACCTTTGGGGCTCCCTTCCAACTGTCTGAGTCTGATGATGATGATGATGATGTACAATAATAGTCTCCTGGAGTGACTGCAGAAACAATCAAACCCTTCTGTTTTCTTCTCTTGGTTGTGGGAGTTCTTTGTGCAAAGTCTGGTTCAATTCCATCATTGGTGGAATTCAGAATGCTCTTTGATTGTAGATGAATTATAAATCCAAACAACTACAACTCCCAAATGTCAAGATCTATTTTCCCCAAACTCCTTGTTCCAAGTTTGGTCCATATCCATAGTGGTTTGGTTTCACATTGCTCTCTGGATGTAGGTGAACTACATCTCCCCGAAATCACTGTCAATTCCTCCCAAACCCCCAGTATTTTCTGTTGGTTAAGGGGGTTCTGTGTGCCAGGTTTGGTCCAGGTCTGTCATTCGTGGGGGTCTCTGGTCTGTGAAAGTCAGAGCTGTATCAGTTGAAGGTACTGCAAATCCCATCATCCGTTGTCCATACTCTCCCAAACATATTGTTTTTGCAATTAATCTCTTTGCTTTAATTATGTTCAATTTGTAATAATGAAAATACATCCTGCACATCAGATATTTACATTACTATTCATAACAGTAACAAAATTACAGTTATGAAGTAGCATGTTATGGTTGGGGGTCACCTCAACATGAGGAACTGTATTTAGGCGTCACCATGCATTAAAAGGTTGAGAACCACTGTTCTTGAGTCAAATGGGAAAATTGTTGTTACTCAGACCCTGGCCTCTTGAGAGAAAAATGCAGGGGACAGAGACAACATTGAGTGCAAAGCTTCATCCTATTCTGACATGAACTTCTACCAGCTGATACCAGGACAAAAGCTACGGATTTAAGGAGCTACTAGATGTTTTGAGGGGACCCCAGATGGCTTCAGTGGCCGGGAAGTGGCACCGACTTCACCGTCACGATCAATGGTGAGCGTCCTGAGGGTGAAGGGAGTATTGCTGTGGGCAACACTACTGCGCACCTCTGTAAAACTTAGCCGGACTTCTAACGCAATCAACCTTGGGATCCAAAGGCAATAAGCACAACAAGTGGTAACAGTTTCAGAAATCAATTTATTAGAAAAAGAGACATGGTGACGTAAACAGAAGAAAGAAGAACCAAGCAAGTTCTCCTCAATCCATTGCTGGGAACCCCTTGAACGGCAACCAGGACGACCCCAGGCTGGCCACCAACATGCAGCATTCTCCCGGTCTCAGCCTGCATCGAGGTTCAGCATTCGGCTGGGATGTCAGGATTTTTCTGTCTTACTGAAGCCAAGAGGCTAATGGATCACATGCCTTTTAGATCAGCCAGCTGGACTCTTGCTCTTTCCATCCCAATTTGTTCTTAACAATGAAAGTAGGCATAAGAAAGAGGGGGGAAATGATATTTTTCCCATAAAAGAAATTTCATTCCTTTAGGGTTTCTTTTGAAGGGGCAATGGGTATAGAAAAATGGGACAACTGTGCACCCCACCTAGCTTGCCTCCTCGAGATAACAATAGTCTTCCGCGAGTGCCCCCTAAACTCCACCCCGTGGGGTCCACAGTGGCCCATTTCAAGTCCATTTGCCCTTTTTGAAAAAGGCTGTCAGAGTGATCTAGAATTTGTGTGTTCTCAAATAATATTCTGTGTTTCCTGGTTGGGACATCAAGCGCTCCTCTATAACTGACTTCTCTGGTTGAATTAGTCTGCAGTGCCTTTCATATGTTCTTTGATTCATGTCCGAGCGCTTCATTTGAGGTCCCTGTATAGACTTGTCCACAGAAGCATGGTCTACGGTAGACTCCTGTAGTGGATGGAGACACTTCTTATCCTTTGTTAAATTTTCTTGGTGGTTGGTAGATTGTTTGGAGGTTGTGTTTCTTCATCAGCTCACCTATGTGATCAGTGGTTCCTTTGATGCATTTACTTTCAGGTGGATCTTTTTCTTTGTTCTCGTGGCTTTTCTTGTTCTTGCAGCTCTCCTGATGTCTGTTATGGAATACCCATTAGGCGGTAGAGCACAGTTTAGGTGGTTCAGTTCACACTGGAGCAGGTGGGGTTCGCAGATCCTGTTTGCATGGTCTTTCAAGGACTTTCATTGTGCTTCTTTTTTGACCTGGGTGATGGTTGGAGTTTTTATCTGGGTATCCATCAGTGTGCGTAGTCTTTCTGTAAACCGTGTGGCTCAATGGTTGATTTGGTTTGCTGATGACTAGGACATCTAGAAATGGTTGATTTCCTTCATTTTCTTTTTCCAAGGTAAATTGGATGTTTGGGTGGATGTTGTTCATGTGATCCAGGAACGTGTTCCGTTTGTCTTCTCCATGGCTTCGAATGGTGAAGGTGTCATCCAAATATCGGAACCATATGGGGGCTTTTTTGGTGCTATTTCCAGGGCCTTTTTCTCAAATGGCTTTTCTTTCTTTTCTTGTTATGTTGCTGGAGGGAGGCTTTGCTTCCTCAGGATCCTCAATGTTAGCCTCTAACTTCTGCCGCTTCTTCCTCCTTTTGCTCAGATGAATACTTCGCTGCCTGAGGGTTGCCCATCGATCAGATAATCATGGTCTGCGAATTATTCCGCTTAGAATAAGCCTGGGAAACGGTACATCCGGGTCACTGGCCTGGGGGGAGGAGAAGGTGAGAGGGTTGTTGCGGGAGGAGGGCATGGACCGGCTCGAGGTAGGGGAATTATTTTGGCCGGGCTCCACTGGTCCACTGGAGGCATCTTCAGGAGAAATGACTGTTGCCTTTTGACTTCCGTCTCTTCCACATTGGCCATCCGGCGCACAAACCCCAGCCAGAGATCCTTTTTGATGGAATCCTGTTCCTTCTGGTCTTGCTTGCCAGTCTTCCCAAGCCCGTGGGGCTTGCTTTGTAAGACTGGGGGCTCCTGCCGTTTCTGTCTTCAGAGCTGCCTCTCCTCCCACTGCTTCATGACCTTCTCCCTCAGGACTTCCGCTTGGGCGGCTTTTTGTGGGGCCAGTTCCCACACGGGGCGCCTCTGCCTGCTTGGCCGCTGAGGATGGACGGGTGGCCCTGGCCACTTGACGGGGGCTTCCTCGGGCTCAGGGGGACGCAAATAGATCACCCGGATCTTGGGAAGGAGGCAGCCAGTACTTAGCAGGCCGTATGCCTCCATTACAATTCCAAAACAAACAAACAAACAAAAAAAAGGATACAAACCAATAAATAAAAGTAATAAAATAAAATAAATGTATACTATATTTGAGAAAGAAAGCTAAATAATTAAGATTATAAACTCTAACAAATACTACAAATAAATATATTTTAAAAAAAACACTCAATAACAAAAACAATTAACAGTCTAACTGTAGAGAAGTTATGTGTAAAACAGAGATTATTGATATGATTTTATTTGTTTGTTTGTTAAAGAAAAAAAAGAGTTATATATTAGCAAGGAAAAGCCTAGCATGGAAACTAGCTGGAAGCAGCATTTGGTAGGTTGCCATGGTAACACAGCTTCCCTTGGGAGAAAAGGGGCATGGCTAAGATGACAGTTGGAGGATATTCCCTTTTAAAAGTTCAGTTGCTGTGAGGGTTTAAAAAGGACAGTTGCGGTTAGGTTTTGGAAAGATTAGGAGCTGTGGAAATCAGCTAAGGACGGCAACTTATGGTCACTCAGGGGAAAGGCTGGGAATATAAGTTGACCGGGGAAGTTTAGTATACTGTTTTGAAGAGAAGTTATTTAAGAAATATCCATTCAAGAAAGACTACATTGTAACTTAAGATCCAGAACGTTTACTGATTGAAACCATACGCTTATGTACCAAAAATAAACTTGAATTTTGTTATTGTTCATAAAGATAAGTCTCCTTGCCTCTCTGTAAGCCTGTTACCTCACGTTGGTGGCAGTTACCGTACCTATCTATATAAGTTACCGTACTTTCCTATATAAGTTACCATCTTTACTCATTTAAACCCAATCAGTTCCGTTATCCTTCCTTATCCACTAAATCATCCCTGTCATACATTCACACATCCTCCATCCCTCCCTCTCACACGCGTGCACATCTCCTGAATTGGAGGCAGCAGTGGGATTTAGAAAAAGATTTCCCCTGCCTGAGTTGAGTACCACAAATTGGGCTCTCTTCAATTGGTGGCACCGGTGGGATAGAAAAGGATTCCATTCCCTGCCTCACCTCTCTTCACTAACAATACACAAACAAACCAATAATAAGAACAAATATCAACTACAACAACAACAATAACAACAACAAACCAATAAACCAAAACTAAACACAAATACCAGAATTGCAATGAGAGGCAAGGGCAGGCAGGGCAGGGCAGCAATGAGCGGAGGACGAGAGCAGAATGAGGCCAGAGGAAGCTGGAAGAGGCCCAGAGGCAGCAACCGTCCAATCGCCTGGGGAGACATTGTGACATCAGAGGGAGGGAGGGAGGGAGGGAGGGGAGGGGGAGGGATGGTGGCATCAGAGGGGGAGGGGGGGTCTGTTGGGGGGGGGGTCCTGGGAAGACGGTTGTGGAGAAAGAGAAGAATGGGGGCCATGCTGGGAGGCTCCTGAAGAGGGAGGCTGCCACCTTTGCCTTCCTCTGACTCTGAGAGTGGGATTTGCACCAGGGGCTTCCAATGGTAGAATGTCACATCCCGGACCTTTTTTATTTTCCAAAATTGATAGCTTGCAACCATTCAAGAAGTCCGCAGCTGCATCCCAATCAAAGATACAGATAGAAAACACAGGACCAGTACGGCTCTACTGCACAGAGCTTACTTGGGCATGTACAGAGGGTTGTTTCTAACAAGTATATTACTGTTTCTCTCAGCATTTGCATTTTGAAAGGACCGAGGCTGGATCTACACTGCCCTATGTCCTGGGATCTGATCTCTAAGCTACTGGCCAGAAATCATGAATTGGTGATTAAGATGAACATCCTACCAAAAATCTTATTTTTATTCCAAACTACTACTATACTAGGAAAGGACCAGATCTTTAAAAAGTGGAATAGAGACCTAGCAATATTTATATGGCTGGGGGGGGGGGGGGAACTATAATAAAATTGGTAAATTGAACAGACGAGAAAAGAAGAGGCAGATTCAGACTTCCAGACCTGAGATGATATTACAAAGTCTGTGGGTTGCTTTGGCCAAGGGATGGATCCAGTTTAAAGAATGTTAAATATTTAACACGAGAAGGCTTCGACCTACAAAGAGGATAGCATTTGTACATGTGTTACAACCAGAGGGAAATCGAAGAAAACATTGGGAACCACTTCATAAGGTTGGCTCTAATAAAGATTTGAGGAAAATATACCAGAAATCTCCATTATGGATTTCATCCTTAGAAGCTGTTCAGAGGAGAGAACTAGGTTGGGAGAAATGGCCAACTTACAAAGAAATACTAAAAAAACAAAATGGATTTTATATATTAAAAACCCAAGAAGAAATCACCGTATTATATAAGAATGTCTCCTAGTTTCAATACTGACAATTGAGAGAATATTATAATAAAGACAAAAGACGGGATTTGCTGATAAAGAATTTATATGGGAGAAATTAATGTTAATTGAAAAGAAAAGAAACTAAAGTATACTTCTGCATACAACTTGAAAGAAAACTGGTACAAAATAATGTACCCAGGAGGGAGTCTCTCATGATACAAAATGATATGCCAGTGCTATATAACCCCCCCCCCCCCAAAAAAAAAGTTAGCAAAATATGACAGAAATATACAAAACGCATGTGGGCCCTTTTTACCACATGTGGTGGTCCTGCAGAATTGCAAATCACTATTGGAAAAACATTCAAGAAATCATTCAGAAAATCTTGAATATAAGAATTCAATTCAAACCAGAATATTTCCTCTTGAGAATGAAAGATCAGAAACTTAAGAAAAACAAATATCTTAATTTAACTACCTTGTAACAGCTGCAAGAATAACATATGCAAGAAATTGGAAGACTAAAGAAATCTCAACAACAGATGAATGGATATTGAAAATATTAGACATTTATTGTATCAGAAACAAAACCGAGGGTACAGTTGTAATGTATTTAGGAACACAAAGTCTAAAAACTTGGCATTTATACTAAATGTCCTTTGACCAGAATCTGGCCATTTGGAGTGCCTCTGGTGTCGCTGCAAGATGGTCCTCCATTGTGCATGTGACCGGGCTTAAGGCTGCATTGAAGTAAGTGGTTGTGGTTTGCTCTTCCCCACACTCGCATGTCATGGGCTCCACTTTGTAGCCCCATTTCTGCATCTCGTGGTGCCAGAGCACAGTCTGTTCAGGGCCTTCCATGTCGCCCAATCTTCTGTGTGCCCAGGGGGGAGTCTCTCACCCGCTCTCAGCCATGGATTGAGGTCCGGGTTTCAGCCTGCCACTTTTGGACTCTTGCTTGCTGAGGTGTTCCTGCGAGTATCTTTGTAGATCTTATAAAGCTATTTTTTGATGTAAGGCACTGGCGTGCTGGCTGATATCCAAAGATGATGTCAGGTGATGCAATACTGGCTAAACAGTATAATTTCTCCAGTGGTGTGGGATGTAGGCATCCTGTGATAATGCGGCATGTCTCATTAAGAGCCATATCCACCATTTTAACATGCTGAGATGTGTTCCACAATGGGCATGTGTGCTCATTAGACATAATGAGTATAGACAATCTGACCCAACAACTTAAAAATGATCAAGGCACCCCCCCCCCCCAAAAAAAAAAACAGACTGGACACAATTTATGGATTATTTGAAACAAGAAAAAATGAAAATGATAATTTAATTAATGGAAAGATACAAAGGGAAACTTTCAATACCAAGAAGAAAGACTGGGTGTGGAAGAAACAAACAAGATTTAAAAACATCTAAAGATCCATCAAACATGATGAAAGAGATTGGAGGCATACAAAACCCTACCAACCTTTTTCTCCTTTCTCCCATTTCCCACTTGGTCCCTCTCTATTAGAAAGAAGTGAGGTTTCCTCTTTTTGAAAACTATTCCCTTCTAGCAGTCCCCCTATCCCATGCACAGCATCCTCTGTGTTACAATATCCCAGGCAGGATGCAACTAAGGTGTATACCATTGTGGCCAAAACTGGCTTCTCAAGGAACGGGCGCAGTTGACACACAAGTTTTAATTGTGCAAAGGACTTCCTGGTGACCGCAGAGACCTGAGCCTCCAGGTTCAGTGCCGAGTCCAAGAGGACCCCCAAACTGCGGACCTGTGTCTTCAGGGGGAGTGTGACCCCATCTAGCACCGGCTGGATCCCTATTCCCTGATGGACCTTCCGACTGATCAGGAGTACCTCTGTCTTGTCTGGATGAAGTTTCAATTTGTTTGCCCTCATCCAGTCCATTACTGATGACAGACATAGCTTGAGGATCAGGGCAGCTTCCTTGGCTTTAGGTGGAAAGGAGTAGTAGAGTTGGGTGCCATCTGCACATAGGTGGCACCGAACTCCAAAACTTTGGATGACCTTTCATGTATATGTGAAACAGCATGGGGGACAAAATGGAACCCTGAGGAACCCCCCAGGTCAGCGGTATCTCTGAACCTGGCAAATAAACTTCTGCCTCTGTTGTCCACACTTGCTGTTTTGTTCCGAGATTTAGAGGCTCTCAAGGTGGCCGCTGCGGGCCTTCTGCCAGAAACCTCAGCAGTTTTTCTCCCAAAAAGCCCTGGGATGCAGAGATACGGATATGCAAATATATGGATATGCGGATCTCTGCAAAAGTTCAGTTCTTTGTCCTGGCCAGAAAAACTGTGCTCTCCAGACGTTTCATGAAGTTTCTGCCACACAAACAAACATCACGGGGTAGGACCACTTCTGCCCAAGTCAGCACTGCACAATAAAACAGGAACACACACTTTCAAGCCAGGAACAGAACTGTGTCATTATTGACACTTTTTAGAGCCTGGCTGCCTGCCCATCTGTCCAGACAGATTTGGTTGTGTACTTGTGGCATGGGACAGTAGGGTATTGTGTCTGAATTATACATGGCTTTTCTATTAGCCACCTGAATGACCTTAGCTCTCACTATTTACATTCCTCTCCAGCACATCCGTGTCTCAACAGCCAGTGGTACGTTTTTGCCATTTACTAAACTGTACCCGAGTTGTCAGCATACACCCAATGAGGAACTGACATATATAACTTGGCAACACCATCCTGTTGGTCCCTAGCACAAGTACACCACGAAACCTGTCTGCACAGATGGCCATACAACAAAGTCTGATGACCTTCTGTTCCTGGTCTGAAAGTGTCTGTTTCTGTTTCATTGTTTACTGCTTAATGTGAAAGTACTTGTCGCACCCCAGGAACTTCATTTTCTGCCACAAACTTCATTAAACAGGTGAAGGACGAAGTTTTTGCCTTCTCCTGAAGTGTCACGTTCTTTTTAGGAATCGTCCAAACAGGAACAAACATCTAAAAGCTGGGAACAAACCCAGATTTAAAATAATCTGTGATTTCCAATTGCAGGGACATACAGACATGCAAAGGTATTTGACTAAAAACCACGATGTTCCCGCACCTGGAAATCTCACATTTTTGGCTTTTGTAGCAATTGCTTCTTGGTTTGCAGGGAACTGCATTTGGCCACCCTTCTGTAGAGGCTGGATGGCCATCTGTCGGGGGTGCCTTGAATGCGATTTTCCTGCTTCTTGGCAGAATGGGGTTGGACTGGATGGCCCATGAGATCTCTTTCAACTCTATGATTCTATGATTCTAGACGGTATCTCGATAAAATATTTTTCTCAAAATATTAACTACTCATGCTATTGAGAAGTTTTGTTCATGTGGTGACAAGTTGTTTTACTTGATTGAATCTGGTCTGTTGAGGTCCCTCCTGAGACTTTGTATAAGACCCCATCTACACTGTCATACAGTCCCAGTTTCTGAATGCACATAATCTTCTTTGAACTGGATTATATAGCAGTGTGGACTCATATAACCCAATTCAAAGCAGATAATCTGCATTCAGAAACTGGATTATATAGCAGTGTTGATCCAGTCTAATATTCACCTTGGTGTCTGTGCTAATAATATATAATTTTAAAAAATGATTGGGGGATTTAAGTTCAGTACAAAAACCTAGGTGATGATCTAAGATTGCAGCAATAGTTTGAACTGAGCTGTTCAACATTTCTTTGAATGTACATAAAGAGAGGCTCATAATTAACTAAAATGAGAACCTCACTTATTTGGAAGAGGCTTTTTTGGCATTTTTAATTTTTGACTCATATATATATATATATATACACACACACACACACACACACACACACACACATATATATTCTATGCACCTCTACTTTCTACCTTTCATTTTTCAGTGATTGATTTGGGGGGGGGGGGGGGAAAGCGGGCGCCAAAAATACTGTTTGCTTACACTTGAAAATTATCTAGGGCTGGCCCTGAGGGGACCCTATTTGGGGTTGGGTTTCCCAGTTTAAGAAGCAATGCTCCATAGAACATGGACCCCTAGGGCTCTTTCACGCAGCCATATAATCTGGAATACCAAGGCAGATAACCCACAATACACAATATCTGCTTTGAACTGGATTATCTGAGTCCACACTGTAGAACTAGATTTTAAACAGCTGTGTGGAAGGGGCCTTACTTAGCCTTGCTATTAAAAATTCAAAATGTAGCTCACACAAATCTTTGGGGTTGGCGTATATACTCTCTGTGGGGAAATTTCACAGTACTTAGTCTGGATGAGGGCTCAGCCCGGAGAACTGTTTTTGTATTATAGACTGCTATTGGAAAACTGTTTTTGTATTATAGACTGCTATTGGATTAAGGGGAAATTGCTTTTTATGCACAAAATGCTTTTCTGCCACAGCCAGAACCAGCCCTGCCAATATATCTGAATTTAGCCAAAGTGTTAACGGGGCACAGGGCCGGCCCAAGGTAATTTTCAAGTATAAATGAACAGAATTTTGCCCCCCCCCCCCAAACCAATCGGATATCGAATTGTTGGCAGTTGTGAGGCTACCCTGAGTCCTCTTCAGGGTGAGAAGGGCGGGACACAAGTATGGGAAATAAATAAATAAATAAAATCAGGACAGTAAAAAAAGAACACTCAAAAACAGGGGAATTCCAGACATGAAACAATCAGGGCCAGCTAACTCCACCCAACAAAGATTCCCTCAGGCAGGAAGCAGCCAGGCTTTGAATATGTGAGGGACATTCAATGCTAATCAAGGTGGCCAACTGCAACATTCACACTTGCCTCAAAGAGTTCTTTCTCCCACCCTGAACATCATTCCACAGATATATAAACCCCACTTGCCTAGTTTCCAACAGACCTCACAACCTCTGAGGATGCCTGCCATAGATGTGGGTGAAATGTCAGGAGAGAATGCTTCTGGAGCATGGCCAGACAGCCCAGAAAACGCACAGCAACTCAATAATGGTAATGATAATGATAATTTTATTTCTTACCCGCTCAAGACGGTTGACAACATTGCTAGAACACATAATAATTTAAAAACACTCCGTAAAATATACATATGGAAACATATTTCCATAAAATACACAAAACAAAAAGGAGTCCCGGTAGTGAAGTGTGTTAAAGCACTGAGCTGCTGAACTTGCAGACCGAAAGGTCCCAGGTTCAAATCCTGGGAGCGAAGTGAGCGCCCGCTGTTAGCTCCAGCTTCTGCCAACCTAGCAGTTCGAAAACATGCCAATGTGAGTAGATCAATAGGTACCACTTCTGGCGGGAAGGTAATGGCGCTCCATGCAGTCATGCTGGCCACATGACCTTGGAGGTGTCTACGGACAACACTGGCTCTTTGGCTTAGAAATGGAGATGAGCACCAACCCCCAGAGTCATACATGACTGGACTTAACGTCAGGGGAAACCTTTACCTTTACCTTACACAAAACAAAAATTAGACATAGAGTGGAAGTTTAAACAATATCATGAAAAGGGCGAGAAATCTGCCCCTCTCCATATGGTATGAATCAGGGGTCCCTAAACTAAGTCCCAGGGGCCGGATGCGGCCCATCGAAGCCATTTATCTGGCCCCCATGGCACAAGGGCAGAAGGGGGTTGGGCTAAGTAACCCAAGGGGTCTCTTCTTCTCTTACAACTATTATTATTATTATTATTATTATTATTATTATTATTATTATTATTATTATTATTATTATTATTATTGAGGCTGGGTGGCCATCTATCAGGGATGCTTTGCTTGTGCTTTTGGTGCACAGAGGCAGAAGGGGGTTGGACTAAATGGCCCAAGGGGTCTCTTCCAACCCTCTTTCTTCTTCTTCCTCCTCCTCCTCTTCTTCTTCTTCTTAACATTGACGCTGGGTGGTCATCTGTCAGGGGTGCTTCGCTTGTACTTTCGATGCACAAAGCAGAAGGGGATTGGACTCAATGGCCCAAAGGGTGTCTTCCAACCCTCTTTTTATTGTTATTGTTATTGTTATTGTTTTTATTTATTTATTTATTTATTTATTTATTATTGCTCGGTGGCCAACTATAGTCCGGCCCTCCAACGGTCCGAAGGATCGTGAACTGGCCCCCTGTTTAAAAAGTTTGGGGACCCCTGGTATGAATAAAGAAATCCACTGGACTTAACTGGCACTTGTATCTTTATTTCTCCATTGGAAGAAGTGAGGCATTGTGGTGTGTCTGCACTGTGGAATTAACATAGTCTGACTCCACTTTCACTGCCACGGCTCAATGTTATGGAATCCTGGGAGTTATCGTTCGGTGAGGCATCTAAACTATTTGGCAGAGAAGGTTTAAAGACCTTATAAAACTACAATTCCCAGGGTGTCATAGCATTGAGCCATGGCAATGAAATTGGAGTCAAACTGCATTAATTCCAAAGTGCAGCTGCCCCTTGGTGAGATATATGCATCCCTACACCACTACAATATACAGTTCTAAATATCTTAGGCCCTTTCTGTACTGCCATATAAAATGCAGGTTATCTGCTTTGAACTGGATTATATGGCAGTGTAGACTCAGATAACCCAGTTCAAGGCAGATAATGTGGATTATCTGCCTTGATAATCTGAATTATATGGTTATGTAGAAGAACCCATACCCTGCCATATAAAATCCAGACTATCTGCTTTAAACTGGATTATATGGCTGTGTGGATGCATATAATCTGGTTCAACGCATATGATCTGGATTATCTGCCTTCATAATCTGAATTATATGGCTATGTAGAAGAACCCATACCCTGCCATATAAAATCCAGACTATCTGCTCTGAACTGGATTATATGGCTGCGTGGATGCATATAATCCAGTTCAAAGCAGAAAATGTGGATTATCTGCCTTGATAATCTGTCTTCTATGGCGGTGAAGAAGGGGCCTTAGGAAACTATAAATCCTAGGAGTAGGCCCACATGTTCCAGCTTCTGGAACATGGCCAGGCAGCTGGAAAACTTACATCAACCCAGCCTCAGGCCCCTCCATTTCCCTCCTCAGTTGCCAAGTTGGCCCAGGCCTGCCCTGGAGACATACCTGGTGAAATGCTGGGGACAAGGACGGGCTCCTACCTGCCCCGTCTTCACGGCTGAGAGGGTCCCCAAGGAGGCGCATGGCAGGGGCGCAGGCCTGCTCGACCTGCCAGAGCTCCGTGCATCTGAGGAGCTCCTTCCAGCCACGGAGGGCTGCCGGGCATCGCTGGAGGAATCCAGGAAGGGTGCAGGTGGGGCAGCGGGCCTAGAGGCCTGGGCTCAGGTCTTGTTCAGGGGCAAGAGAGCTGCAAGGGCGAGAGGGCCGAGTGCGAGAGGGGCGCGAGTGGGCCGAGTGCGAGAGGGGCGCGAGTGGGCCGAGTGCGAGAGGGGCGCGAGTGGGCCGAGTGCGAGAGAGGCGCGAGTGGGCCGGGTGCGAGAGAGGCGTGAGTGGGCCGGGTGCGAGAGGGGCGCGAGTGGGCCGAGTGCGAGAGGGGCGCGAGTGGGCCGAGTGCGAGACGGGTGTGAGTGGGCCGAGTGCGAGACGGGCGTGAGTGGGCCGAGTGCGAGAGGGGCGCGAGTGGGCCGAGGAGTGTGAGAGGGAGCCTCAACAGTGCCCCCCTTGACATGCGCCCGAAGCGGCCACTTCAACGGCCTGCACGTTGGACCGGCCCTGACAGGGCAGAACTTTTAGCCATGTAGGAATGCTTCAAACATGGCTCTTTTCAGAAAAAAAAAATCAGATTCCAGTAATTGAAAGGAATGTTTGTTTTTATTTGTATACAATAATTAGCATAGTTATGCGCTTTTATAAGTAGTCAATTACGTTGATAGTTGTGATGAACTTGCAAAACCAAAGGTATGTTCTGACATTATCAAATACCACAAAGTTCTTTATCCCTTCTCCCCCCTCCTTTTTTTGTTTGTTTGTAAAATCATGATTTTTTCATGAAAGACTAACTGTTGGTCATGTTCCATAGTGGTCAACACAGGGAATGCAGCAAAGCCAGCAATTAAACTATTCATGATCTTTCTTTTTATAGTTGGGACATTTCAGTCTCCCTCAGTCACATGTCTATTGATTTGAATATATCCCATTCTCTGTCTAAAGATCTCAGGTGAGCAATCAACACGTTCATTTTAAGCTATCTTAACAATAAATACGACCACCAAAACATAATTTTAAAAGGTCAAGACTCTGTTCAATAACTTGGTTGTTACTGTGTGCCTTCAAGTCATTTTCAACTTATGACAAGCCTAAAGTGAACTTATGGGTTTTCCTGGCAAGATTTGTTCAGAGGGGACTTATTTTTGCCAACTTTTTGAAGCTGAGAGAGTATGGCTTGCCCAAAGCCACCCTGGGGGTTTCCAGGGCCAAGCAGGAATTAAACTCCAGTCTCCAGAGTAATATCCAATGCTCAAATCATTATACCATACTGGCTGGAAGATAAACATCAAATATCGGATGCAGTAGACTATATTTTAAAGCAAGGAACAAAAAACCACTTCTGAGAATTCCTTGAAGAAAGCCCTATGAAATGTATGAGGTCACTATAAATTGACAGGACTTGAATAAACATACACATACATTACAAATTGTAATGTTAAAAGCAGATGCATTAAAGCCAGTTGTAATACTTCTGTCTTGTTTATTCCCTATCAGGAAGAATACAGACAAGTATGTCTTGAAGAGCGAACAATCTTGCAGTAACCTTACAACTGTCTGTATTCTTCCTGAGTTTGGGGAAACACTTTTCTTAGCTGGGAAATACACAAATATTCTTTCCCTCCCTGGTCTAGTGTTCATAGAATTGTTATTATCCTGAGAGGCTAGATAATTTCTTTATCAAATGTCAAAGTTCCTCTCTAAATCTTTTTCATCTTTCTGGCATATTTATCACTTTTATAATTCACCCAGCTCTTCACCACCTCTCCCAGAGTAGAATCATAGAATCATAGAATAGTAGAGTTGGAAGAGACCTCATGGGCCATCCAGTCCAACCCCCTGCCAAGAAGCAGGAAATCGCATTCAAAGCACCCCCGACAGATGGCCATCCAGCCTCTGCTTAAAAGCCTCCAAGGAAGGAGCCTCCACCACAGCCCGGGGGAGAGAGTTCCACTGTCGAACAGCCCTCACAGTGAGGAAGTTCTTCCTGATGTTCAGGTGGAATCTCCTTTCCTGTAGTTTGAAGCCATTGTTCCGTGTCCTAGTCTGCAGGGCAGCAGAAAACAAGCTTGCTCCCTCCTCCCTATGACTTCCCTTCACGTATTTGTACATGGCTATCATGTCTCCTCTCAGCCTTCTCTTCTGCAGGCTAAACATGCCAAGCTCTTTAAGCTGCTCCTCATAGGGCTTGTTCTCCAGACCCTTAATCATTTTAGTCGCCCTCCTCTGGACGCTTTCCAGCTTGTCAACATCTCCCTTCAACTGTGGTGCCCAGAATTGGACGCAGTATTCCAGGTGTGGTCTGACCAAGGCAGAATAGAGGGGGAGCATGACTTCCCTGGATCTAGACGCTATTCCCCTATTGATGCAGGCCAGAATCCCATTGGCTTTTTTAGCTGCTGCATCACATTGTTGGCTCATGTTTAACTTGTTGTCCACAAGGACTCCAAGGTCTTTTTCGCACACACTGCTGTCAAGCCAGGCGTCCCCCATTCTGTATCTTTGATTTCCATTTTTTCTGCCGAAATGAAGTATCTTGCATTTGTCCCTGTTGAACTTCATTTTGTTAGTTTCGGCCCATCTCTCTAGTCTGTCAAGATCGTTTTGAATTCTGCTCCTGTCTTCTGGAGTGTTGGCTATCCCTCCCAGTTTTGTGTCGTCTGCAAACTTGATGATCGTGCCTTCTAACCCTTCGTCTAAGTCGTTAATAAAGATGTTGAACAGAACCGGGCCCAGGACGGAGCCCTGCGGCACTCCACTTGTCACTTCTTTCCATGATGAAGATGACGCATTGGTGAGCACCCTTTGGGTTCGTTCGCTTAGCCAATTGCAGATCCACCTAACCGTAGTTTTGTCTAGCCCACATTTTACTAGTTTATTTGCCAGAAGGTCGTGGGGGACTTTGTCGAAGGCCTTACTGAAATCCAGGTACGCTACATCCACAGCATTCCCTGTATCGACCCAACTCGTAACTCTATCGAAAAAAGAGATCAGATTAGTCTGGCATGACTTGTTTTTGGTAAATCCGTGTTGACTATTAGCAATGACCGCATTTGTTTCTAAGTATTCGCAGACCACTTCCTTCTTTTCCAGAATCTTGCCTGGTATCGATGTGAGGCTGACCGGACGGTAATTGTTTGGGTCGTTCTTTTTTCCCTTCTTGAAGATAGGGACCACATTCGCCCTCCTCCAATCTGCTGGGACTTCTCCCGTTCTCCAAGAACTCTCGAAGATAATTGCTAGTGGTTCTGAAATAACTTCTGCTAATTCCTTCAATACCCTTGGATGTAGCTGATCTGGCCCTGGGGACTTGAATTCGTTTAGAGAGGCCAGGAGTAGAAGATGGACACCCCTAGCACAGCCCTACTATAAACTCTGGGCTATTATAAATCACATACTCAAATGCCCAAGATTTTTTTTTAGAGGAAGTACTGAATCACATCCATTTCAATGTTCTCTTTGGATGCTAAATAGTGGTGTGGTGTTTCTCATAATAGTCCCCACAGCCATATCCCTAGGAGAGTCCAAAACCACAATTTACATAGATAAGTGCTTGCATTTCCACTTCCTTCACCAACTGAATATTAACACACTACTGGGACCAAACTGCCTCTTCCAATATGATGTCTCCCCTAAATACTTTGCATCACAGTTCACCACATTATAGTGTACTTGCTCCTTCTCATAAAGATTATAGCAAAGCAGAGAAGGACCAGTGAAGTCTGAGGATAGTGGCAGAGTATGTTTTCTGTGTCAGTTAAAAAATCCCAGGGCTTTGATCCTGCAAACCCTGGCTCCACTACGCCATGTAGAATCCCAATCACACACCCAATTTCTTTATTACATACAGTGACTCTTGTTGGCATGGTAGTCTTGTGTCCTAATGAAGTACAGAACAAACTGTAGGTTTAGAAAGGAAGAAATTATATATAAATTGAAATAGGTGCAGATCAAGCCTACACATCGATTAACATATGTAGTTTTACTATATGCTTTAGAAATTACTTTCTTTCATTCCTTTATAAATATTCATTGTTGATCTTTTTTGTATATCTTTTTGGTGTATGTGCAGATAGATCGGATAGCCATTGTGCAATAAACTGATTGGCTTGGGAGGACGTAATTCTTGATTTATACTGTATTCCACACTTGCCACCTTAATACTTTCCCACAAGTTAGATTTGTAATTGTATGCCTGTTTTTAATAAAATTGTTTTGGTTCTGTCTTATGATGCTGTTTATTATGTGTACTATGTTTAATTTGGTTGTATGGTGTTTTTTGACAATTTAATGTTTATGTTCATGTTGGAAACCGCCGTGAGTCCTCTCGAGGAGATAGAGCGGTATATAAATAAAGTTGTTGTTGTTGTTATTATTATTACTATTAGTTGCCTCCTCCTATGCTTTACATGACAGAGGGCAACTATGCAGGACAAAGGGATTATTTTTCCACCTTGGTCTGCTGAAGAAATTACACTGGCATCTTTCAGCATGCTGGAAGTAATGTGACATCACTTCTGGCTGTCATTTGAACTAAATTTCAGCCATTTTCCTTTCTTCATGAGTTTTGTCTGGTAATTTTGTAGTTATGGGAGGCAAACCAGTTTGGGTTTCGCACATTTCAGTTGGGATTTGTGCAAGAAAATCAACCTGGTGTAATTTTTTGAGAGGGACCTGGAGAGTTTGGGGGGCTCCAGGGGTTATTATTTCAAGGCCCTGCTTTATATCCTGCCTGAGAAGAATTCCAGCTTCCTCTGTCATGGCCAAGGAATCTTTGGTTCTATGTATGTTGCTTAATTATAATTGTCAGGAAAGACATCATGTCTCATCTGCAGAATGTGGAGAAGAATAATCATTCGTCAAAGAGTTGAATGAGATATGCACTCACTGTAATACGTATGAATGTGAATGGTACTAGTTGGTTTAGTTTCTCTTTACATTGCTGGATAATCCAGGATGTGACGAAAGTGCTGCAGTACTGATTTCCCCCACCAGCAAGAGATGGGACTGGTTTAAGATCTCTACCAACTTTTCAATTCTTATCTCCATGAGATACCTTTTACCCTGTTTCCTCAAAAATAAGACCTACCCTGAAAATAAGACCTATCATGATTTTTCAGTATTTCTGAGGATGCTTGAAATATAAGCCCTATTTTTTTTTAAAAAAAAGCCCTAGATATACTTCATTCAAAAAGCCAATTTTGAGAAATAAGACTGGCCCTGGAAACAAGCCCTAACACATCTTTTGGAGCAAAAATTAATATAAGACCCTGTCTTATTTTGGGGGAAACAGGGTAGCATGCCAGGTACACATCCATACTACACCTCTCTAGTGCTGTTCTTCCACTTTGACTCCTTAGGCTTTATAACTCAAGGAGGCATTAGAGCTCTGATCATTTTCAATGCTCCTCCATAAATTGTCAATCTCAGGATTACACAGGACAGAAACATGGCAGTTGCGGTGGAATAATAGCGCCATAATTATGTAGTGTGGACGGTTACAAAGTCTACTGAAAAAATTGTGCTCGAAGCCAAGATTAAATATTTTCTTTCCTTTTTCCATCTTTTATCTCTCTACCCCACTGTCAGATGATACTAAAAAACAAGGGAAAGCCAAATAGAGAGGGAGACAGGAGAGTGGGCTTGCCTCTTATATCTTAACTATTCACTGTATTAGCCAGTATACAAAGGTGAAACCCCGAATGTCCTATTGCAGGAATGGTGGCACGGATACCAGCCCGAGACTGTTCTGTGGAACACCTCACAAAAATGGTGGAAGATGCTCTGGCCAGCAAGATCTAGAGTTATTTCTGACTTCCATTTTGCCTCCTACTCAGACTGGACCGTTTATCTGCAGAAGTGGATGATCGAGAGGAACGACGATGATACAGTTTGTTATCATACTCTTGAAGTTCTCGCGGTGTCAGCAATTCCTGACAGACGTTCCAGGACCAGGAATATGTGGAGAAGATCTGGTAAAAGGCAGAGTTGCCTGACTCCAGGCCAATCTCTCCTCCACGCAATCTCCGCCAGAGCTTGAGTGATTTTTTTCGCTCCTGGAGAGCAATGGCCCTTCGGTAAGCAGTAGTTGCTTTCTGCACCTGAGAAGGGGGAGAAGCAGAGAGCAGAAATTGGAGATCAAAGTTTCTGAGCAGCATTAAATGAAGTCAAAGGAAGTGCCTAGACAGGATGCATTCTGGCTAGTGCTGAACCTGATGATGCATCTGCATTGCAGAATTAATGTTGTTCGACACCTATTTAACTGCAATGGCTCAATGCAATGGCATTCCAGGAGTTGTAATTTTACAAACTCTGGACCCTCTCTGCCAGGTGCCTCATCAAACTACAAACTACAAATCTTATTGAGAGTTCTGTAACAGATGTTGTTGTGACCTTGGTTTTGGCTTTCAGTCTGTTGAGCTTAAATAGTTTGCCATCTCTCCAATAGATGATTTCCACTCCGGTGGGAAGCTTGCCTTCAAGACCATAGTGATGAAGATGGAAAATAAGGTTGGGGCAATAACACATTCCTGTTTGACACCTGATTCCACCTTAAATGGGTCACTTTGGGAGTCATTGCTGTCAAAGACTGTAACAACTCTCTGGACTGTAATGAATTATCATGGGATAAGAAATACCGGTAACCAGGGCCGGCCGGAGATATTTTTTGATGTAAAGCGGGGGCGCTGAAAAGCGCCCCCGCCACCGGCGCCCTGGCCCCGCCCAGCGTGCCCTGGCCCCGCCTCCCACGCTGCGTGGGAGGCGGGGCCAGGGCGAATAGTGAGGGGGCGGGGCCAGAGTTGGCCCCGCCCCCCGTGCCCTGGCCCCGCCTCCCACGCAGCGTGGGAGGCGGGGCCAGGGCACGCTGGGCGGGGGGGCGGCGTCAGAGCTGGCCCCGCCTCCCACGTTACCCCCGCTCGCCCGTCTGGCCTTGTGTAGCAGGCTAGACTCAGCGGAGGTTTCTCCAGGCCGCGATTGCGGCCTGGAGGAACCTCCGCTGAGTCTGGCCTGCTACAAAAGGCCAGACGGGCGAGCGGGGGGTAACGTGGGAGGCGGGGCCAGCTCTGACGCCGCTCCCCCCCCCCCCCGCCCAGCGTGCCTTGGCCCTGCCTCCCACGCAACGTGGGAGGCGGGGCCAGGGCACGCTGGGCGGGGGGCGGCGTCAGAGCTGGCCCCGCCTCCCACGTTACCCCCGCTCGCCCGTCTGGCCTTGTGTAGCAGGCCAGACGGGCGAGCGGGGGTAACGTGGGAGGCGGGGCCAGCTCTGACGCCGCTCCCCCCCCCCCGCCCAGCGTGCCTTGGCCCTGCCTCCCACGCAACGTGGGAGGCGGGGCCAGGGCACGCTGGGCGGGGGGGGCGGCGTCAGAGCTGGCCCCGCCTCCCACGTTACCCCCGCTCGCCCGTCTGGCCTTGTGTAGCAGGCCAGACGGGCGAGCGGGGGTAACGTGGGAGGCGGGGCCAGCTCTGACGCCGCTCCCCCCCCCCCCGCCCAGCGTGCCTTGGCCCTGCCTCCCACGCAACGTGGGAGGCGGGGCCAGGGCACGCTGGGCGGGGGGGGCGGCGTCAGAGCTGGCCCCGCCTCCCACGTTACCCCCGCTCGCCCGTCTGGCCTTGTGTAGCAGGCCAGACGGGCGAGCGGGGGTAACGTGGGAGGCGGGGCCAGCTCTGACGCCGCTCCCCCCCCCCGCCCAGCGTGCCTTGGCCCTGCCTCCCACGCAACGTGGGAGGCGGGGCCAGGGCACGCTGGGCGGGGGGGGCGGCGTCAGAGCTGGCCCCGCCTCCCACGTTACCCCCGCTCGCCCGTCTGGCCTTGTGTAGCAGGCCAGACGGGCGAGCGGGGGTAACGTGGGAGGCGGGGCCAGCTCTGACGCCGCTCCCCCCCCCCCGCCCAGCGTGCCTTGGCCCTGCCTCCCACGCAATGTGGGAGGCGGGGCCAGGGCACGCTGGGCGGGGGGGGCGGCGTCAGAGCTGGCCCCGCCTCCCACGTTACCCCCGCTCGCCCGTCTGGCCTTGTGTAGCAGGCCAGACGGGCGAGCGGGGGTAACGTGGGAGGCGGGGCCAGCTCTGACGCCGCTCCCCCCCCGCCCAGCGTGCCTTGGCCCTGCCTCCCACGCAACGTGGGAGGCGGGGCCAGGGCACGCTGGGCGGGGGGGGC
Source organism: Anolis carolinensis (assembly GCF_035594765.1). NCBI lineage: Eukaryota > Metazoa > Chordata > Lepidosauria > Squamata > Anolidae > Anolis > Anolis carolinensis. Next base: position 36,366,875 of record NC_085846.1, read on the forward strand.
GGCGTCAGAGCTGGCCCCGCCTCCCACGTTACCCCCGCTCGCCCGTCTGGCCTTGTGTAGCAGGCCAGACGGGCGAGCGGGGGTAACGTGGGAGGCGGGGCCAGCTCTGACGCCGCTCCCCCCCCCCCGCCCAGCGTGCCTTGGCCCTGCCCCACGCAACGTGGGAGGCGGGGCCAGGGCACGCTGGGCGGGGGGGCGGCGTCAGAGCTGGCCCCGCCTCCCACGTTACCCCCACTCGCCCGTCTGGCCTTTTCTAGCAGGCCAGACGGGCCAGGGCGCACTGGGCGGGAGGCGGGGCACCGTCAGGGCGGTGCCCCGCCTCCCGCCCAGCCTGACGGCGCCCCCCCGGGCCTGCGCCCGAGGCGGCGGCGTCAGCTGCCGCATGAGTGGGGCCGGCCCTGCCGGTAACTATTGTGCTATGATTTGTTGTTCTATTATATTTTGTTATATTGTATTGTTCTGGGCATGGCCCCATGTAAGCCGCCCCGAGTCCCCCATTGGGGAGATGGTGGCTGAGTATAAATAAAGATGATGATGATGATGATGATGATGATGCTTATTATTATTATTATATAAAAAGTTAATTTGTGCTGACACTTTCTTCCCTCATTCCCCCGCTTGCACTTGCTCCTCCACAGTTCTGTTTTGACTGGGATTGAAAACATTGCCTTGTGACACTTCTTACCTAAACTGAGAAAAGAAAGAGCAAGGGAAACAAGATATGGAAAAAAGTCACCACAGGTGTTTCAGGGCCCAAAGTGACTTATGGCTGCTTATGCTGCAGCGGCATCTGCTGGAGAAAAGCAGAAAAAGCCTCAACTTCAACCTTTGACTGCCTCATCTTTTGAGTCTATTCTTCTGGAAATTAGGGCTATGTTTAAAGAGCTGAAAACAGGCAAGGAAATCATGCAAGATGAAATTAAAGTGATTAAGAATGACATTAATGAGATAAAAGAACGACAAATACAGGCAGAAATAAAATTTCAAGTATTGATGTGGAATGTAAATCTGTAAAGAAATGTTGGAGCTAAACCTGGGTAAAATTTCAAATCTGGAAGTGGCCCAGGAGGAGGTTCTAAACAAAATAGATCTCCATGAATTGAAGACTAATGATAGCACAATTAGAATAAGAGGCTTGAAAGAGGATGTGGAAGGAGGAGATTTGAAATTATACCTGGTTAAACTCATAGCGGGTTTAATGCAGAAAGAAGATACAAATGCAATCTACGCAACAATCGCAATCACATATAGAGTCAATACAGTGTATCCAAGAATGAAAAAAGTTCCAAGAGATTGCATTTTACAGCTGATTTTGAAATCTTTCAAGGAGGTGATATTTAAAACCCCCCAATATAAAACAACTATTTTAGTGGAATTAAAATTGCTGGAAGAAACATTAACAACCTTAGATATGCAGATGATACCACTCCGATGGCTGAAAGTGAGGAGGAGCTGAGGAGCCTTATCACTAAGGTGAAAGAAGAAAGTGCAAAAGCTGGGCTGCAGTTAAACATCAAGAAAACCAAGATTATGGTAACCAGACTGATCGATAACTGGCAAATAGAGGGAGAAAACGTAGAGGCAATGACAGACTTTGTATTTCTAGGTGCAAAGATTACTGCAGATGCAGACTGCAGCCAGGAAATCAGAAGACATCCACTTCTTGGGAGGAGAGGAATGACCAAGCTCGATAAAATAGTGAAGAGCAGAGACATTATACTGGCAACGAAGGTCCGCATAGTTAAAGCAATGGTATTCCTCATAGTAACCTATGGATGCGAGAGCTGGACCATAAGGAATACTGAGCGAAGGAAGATAGATGCTTTTGAACTTTGGTGTTGGAGGAAAATTCTGAGAGTGATTTGGACTGCAAGAAGATCCAAGCAGTCCATCCTCCAGGAAATAATGCCTGGCTGCTTACTGAAGGGAAGGATATTAGAGGCAAAGATGAAGTACTTTGGCCACATAATGAGAAAACAGGAAAGCTAGGAAAAGATCATGATGCTGGGGAAAAAGGAAGGAAAAAGGAAGAGAGGCCGACCAAGGGCGAGATAGATGGATGGTATCCTTGAAGTGACTGGCTTGACCTTGAAGGAACTGGGGACGGCGATGGCCGACAGGAAGCTCTGGCATGGGCTGGTCCATGAGGTCACGAAGAGTTGGAAGTGACTGAAGGAATAAACAACAACAACAATTTTAGTGGAGGGAAACAAAATCTTTAAGTTAAAAGAAATCCCAACAAGGCTGCCCAGGAAAAGGAAAGAATATTCACAGCTGGTGGATAAATTCAGGAAAAAGAACATAGATAGAAGATTATTCCAGTCTTTTCTTTCTGAAGTCACAAATGGTTTATCCCCAATCCAACAAAAATATCAATTCTGGCAATTTCAACAGCCATCTTCCATACCCCCTTTCTTTCTATACAGCAATAGATCGCATCCCTTTTGCAACAACTTTAGCATTTTTTCTAATGTCATACACCAACAATGCATCATTTTAAAATAAACTTTTCTCAAGCATCTAAATAACATATCAAGGCCATTTTAAAACTATCTAGCCTATCTCATCTCCTGTACAATAACATATGTATGTCTCTCTCTCTCTCTCTCTCTCTCTCTCTCTCTCTCTCTCTCTCTCTCTCTCTCTCTCTCTCTCTCTCTCTCTCTCTCTCTCTATATATATATATATATATATATATATATATATCTAACACCCTACACCAGGGGTCCCCAAACTAAGGCCCGGGGGCCGGATGCGGCCCTCCAAGGTCATTTAACTGGCCCCCGCCCTCATTTATAATATAATATTTTTATATCAGTTTTAATAATATAATATATTATATATACATATGATATTGATAATATTATCATGTTATACAATGTAATACTAATAATAATCTATATATATGAAAGAGTGATGGCATCACGGCAATTCACAAAACAACAAAAGTACAGGCCCCCCAACCTCAAAATTTGACAACACAACCCATCATCCACGCCTCAAGGTTGATACAACAAAAAGAAAAGAAAAATAAAGTCCTAATTAGAGGAAGAGCAATAATTTTTTTATCCAATTGCTGCCAGTTTAGAAGTCTAATCTCTGCCCACTTGGTTGCCTAGCAACCAAGGGACAGCCAGGTTTCAGTTAGGGGACAGGCAGATTTAGGCCTCACTTAGACTTCTTCCACAGATTATCTAATTTGCACTGAATTATATGGCAGTGTAGACTCAAGGCCCTTCAACACAGCTATATAACCCATTTATAATCTTATATTATCTGCTTTGCACTGGATTATCTTGACTCCACACTACCATATAATCCACTTCAGTGTGCATTTTATACAGCTGTGAAGAAGGGGCCTCATATAATCCAGTTCTAAGCAGATAATTTAAGATTATCAATATACAGTAGAGTCTCACTTATCCAACGTAAACAGGCCGGCAGGATAAGTGAATATGTTGGATAATAAGAAGGGATTCAGGAAAAGCCAATTAAACATCAAATTAGGTAATCATTATACAAATTAAGCACCAAAGCATCATATTATACAACAAATTTGACAGAAAAAGTAGTTCCATGCGCAGTAATGCTATGTAGTATTTACAGTAGAGTCTCACTTATCCAACACTCGCTTATCCAACGTTCTGGATTATCCAACACATTTTTGTAGTCAATGCTTTCAATATATCGTGATATTTTGGTGCTAAATTCATAAATACAGTAATTACTATATAGCATTACTGTGTACTGAACTACTTTTTCTGACAAATTTGTTGTCTAACATGATGTTTTGGTGCTTAATTTGTAAAATCATAACTTAATTTGATGTTTAATAGGGTTATCCTTAATTCCTCATTATCCAACATATTCGCTTATCCAACGTTCTGCCGGCCCGTTTATGTTGGATAAGTGAGACTCTACTGTACTGTATTTACAAATTTACCACTAAAATATCACAATGAATTTAAAACACTGACTACAAAAACATTGATTATGAAAAGGCAGACTGTGTTGGATAATCCAGAACATTGTATAAGCGAATGTTGGATAAGTGAGATTCTTCTTTAATATAAAATAATTACTGGGATAGAATAATGCAGAACAATATAATCTCTAAAACCAGGACAGTAAATAAACAGGGGAATTCCACACAGGAAACAATCAGGGCCAGCTAACACCTCCCAACAAAGTATTCCCATCATCAAAGTCTGGCAAATCCTGTTTTCTCAGGGCCACAGACAGTAGAAGCACATAAAATATCGCAAACACCACCACTCTGAAAACAAGGGAATTCCAGACAGGAAACAATCAGGGCCAGCTAACACCTCCCAACAAAAAATTCACTCAGGGAGGAAACAGCCAGGCTTTAAAGCTGCAAGGCCATTACATCCTAATCATTTTTCCTAATTGCAGCATTCATACTTGCCTCCAACAAACAAAAAAAACCAATCAGAAATATTGTATATTCACAACCTTTAGGAAATAATATCCCCTGATGGCGCAGCGTGTTAAAGCGCTGAGCTGCTGAACTTCTGGACCGAAAGGCCACAGGTTTGAATTGGGGGAGTGGAGAGAGCCCCCACTGTTAGCCCCAGCTTCTGCCAACCCAGAAGTTCGAAAACATGCAAATGTGAGTGCATCAATAGGTACTGCTCCGGCGGGAAGGTAACGCCGCTCCATGTAGTCATCCCACATGACCTTGGAGGAGTCTACGGACAACGCCGGCTCTTCGGCTTAGAAATGGAGATGAGCACCAACCTCCAGAGTCAGACACGACTGGACTTAATGTCTGGGGAAAACCTTTACCCTTGACCTTAACTACCACCAATTCCTCAATACTTTATTTCCCATACCACCATACTTCACCACAGCAATGCGTGGCCGGGCACAGCTAGTACCATATAATAATATTAATTACATGTTATATATTACATATAATATTACAGTATAGTGGTATAGTTCAATATAGTAATATATAACGCTAATATTGTGCTATGCTAAGAATATAATATATTGTATGTACATACAGCTGCTCTGAATCCCCTTCAGAGTGAGAAGGGCGGGATATAAATGTAGTAAATGAATAAATAAATAATTGTAGACTTAGGCTCGCCCAAAATCTGAAATGACTTGAAGGCACACAACAACAACAATCCTAATTAATTTGACTATCTCATTGGCCAGAAGCAGGCCCACACTTCCTATTGAAATCCTGATAGGTTTATGTTGGTTAATATTGTTTTCATTTTTAAATATTTTATTGTTCTTTCATTGTTTTGCACTACAAATAATACATGTGCAGTGTGCATAGGGATTTGCTCATATTTCTTTTTCAAATGATAATTGGGCCCCTCAACAGTCTGAAGGATTGTGGACCGGCCCCCTACTTAAAAAGTTTGAGGACCCCTGCCCTACACCAATATCACTTTATTTCAGTTGATCTTTTTGTATGTTGAAAATTCTTGGCCCATGTTATCCTGATTTTATATTTAACTGTGGATTCTTATCCAGCCATTCAAGATAAAACTCCCCATTGTGTTAAGCAACACATCCATTTTTATCACAGAAATTTTCCCCAACCATGACATATTTAATCTCCTCCCTCTGGACACATAGATTTGTTAGGGCTCATTTAACCATAATTCCGGGTTTCATTGAACTGAAAAGCTGTCTTTGAGGAAGGGAGGAGAGGATAATATATGCTCCAGGTTGTTTATAAATCACATAGGGTTTTTATTTCAGATTTCTAAGATTCCTTTGTTAGGAAGGAGAGGAGACATGTTAGCTGTGACTTCAACCTAAGGCTCAGTGCATTTTGCTGAAGTGCAACTAAGCTAAATCCAGCACAGTTAATGATATGAGTTCCTAGCTACTTACTTCGCGTCGGATTTCAGCTAGGTTGTCCATCGTGAAATGTTCCCGTCTTTGTTTCAGTTTTGGTGCGAGAGTAAGTGCGGGCTTATTGTCCTTGGAGAGTTTAGCCTGGAGAAACAAATCAGCAGAGATAGAAAACAAAAATGTAGTACTCAAGTCTAGCTGTGTATGTTTTGTATCTGCACATACATATATACATTCGAGTTGCTAGATTGTCTGCAGAGTAATATGGGATGGACTTGCCAAGACTGGTTGGGGCATAAGAAGCAGACCTTTTTGAGGCCACCTCTCACAAGATCTCATGGCTCTTGTGAGATTAAAACTCAAAAATTGATGGATTAAGAAAAGAAATGTATTATTGAAGGCTCTCTGTGTGTGCCTTGGAACAATTTCTCCCCATGGAGATGTTCAACGATCTTCTGAAGATGCCAGCCACAGATCCAGGTGAAACTTCAGGAGAAAATACAGCTAGAACACAGGATCCAGATTACCTGCTTTGAATCGGATTATATGGCAGTGTAGACTCAGATAATCCAGTTTAAAGCAGATAATGTGAATTATCTGATTTGATAATCTGGAGTATATGGCATTGTAGAAGGGGCCCAGGCCCCCAAATATGGGATGTCCTATATAAAAAACAGGACATCTGAGAATCCTAATGTACAAGCATGCAGACACAAACACAAAACATAAAGTATACTGCAAGGTTACACCATGGCAGTGAATATAAGCCTAGCTCAAATGAAGTTCAGCTCTCACCTCCTGTTTTAGCCACTTTTTCTTATGAAAAAAATGGTCCTCAAACGATGCAACGGGTTCCATCCTTCGCTGTGCTTCCAGCTTCTGGAGATCTTTCTTTGGCCTACCTTTCAGCAAGTTGTCCCGGTTGGGAATCAAAGGAAAAATGGGCACCTGAGCATAGGGGCTCTCAGACATTTTGATGGTTGCTAGCAAAGGGGAAAGCCAAAAAAAAAAAAAAGGTAGTTCAACTTCTGGAACAACCAAATCAAGGATTTTCACTATTGAGGGCTCTGCAGTTCCCAACCTGTTGCTCTCATAGCACCTCCTTATCAACAGCCCAGTCTCTCAGTTCATAAATCAACCTAACTTTTAGCACCGTTTTAGTGTGAGTACATATGTGTTTTAATTACCTCTGAGACGTTCTGTGTAATCTCGCAACTCTTGGTCATTCATGACACAAATGCGGGCAGCACCAGCAAAGGCAGACAGGGGGCTGGAGCGGGTTTTATGCATAGGGCGTTTCTTCAGATAGCGTCTTTTCTGTATGTCCTCATCAATGCTATCAGCCCGCCAAGCTTTCTTGCCAGTAGCCTCCATGAATTTTTTCCGATAATAGCTAAAAAAATCCCAAAGAAATGAGAACCTCAGGCTTCACATTTTTACCATAACAACCAAGGTCATATCATATAAAAAAGTAAAAGTTTCCTCTTGACATTAAGTCTAGTCGTGTGGTGGTGCTCATCTCAATTTCTAAGCTGAAGAGCCGGCGTTGTCCATAAACGCCTCCTAGGTCATGTGGCCGGCATAACTTCATGGAGCACTGTTACCTTCCTGCCAGAGTGGTACCTATTGATCTACTCCAACTTGCATGTTTTCGAACTGCTGATTGATATTTGATTGTTTTATCGGGCAAGGCCCCATGTAAGCCGCCCCGAGTCCCTTCGGGGAGATGGGGCGGGGTATAAAAATAAAGTTATTATTATTATTATTATTATTATTATTATTGGCAGAAGCTAGGGCTAACAGCAGGAGCTGCCCCATCCTGCGGATTCAAATTCAGCAGTACAGCAGAGAGGCAAGGAGGCCCTTTCAAATCACACTATTATAGTATTATAATTAGCCTGATTATACCCTACTGCACAATTATATCATTTAACTGCCAAGACAGCATCACAGATATACTTGGGATCACATAGGCTATTACCATGGCAGTTAAAGGGGGATTATAGTGTTATAATGGTGTAGTGTGAACAGGTTCTTGATGGAAGAGACTTCTTTGAAGTATGGGGAGAGGAGGCGCATCTCACCCAAGCAATGTATATATGAAAACTATTCCTGTAATTTATAGCTAGAAGAGTAGTGCTAAGATAATCTGATTCCATACAACATGTTTTTTTCCCACCTTTTGTTGGGGCTCCGTAAGAGGCTGGGGATTTCTCAGACGATGAGGGGGATGTCGAAGGCTTTCATGGACAGAATCACTGGGTTGTTGTGCATTTTCTGGGCTGTATGGCTATGTTCCAGAAGCATTCTCTCCTGACGTTTCACCCACATCCTCAGAGGTTATGAGGTACCTCCAAACCTCTGCCCAGAAAATGCACAACAACCCGATGAGGGGGATGATAGGTTTTCAATGAGGAGTCTATGTGTGATCGGGGTGAATTGCAGGCCTTAGTTCAGAGAGAAGTGCAGGCTGTAGAAGATGCGACAGAGGATGTTTTGGATTCCAATGTTTGTTCCTTAGCAACAGGAGAAAGGGAAACCAATGAAAGGTCAATTCCTCTTGGGAATCGGCCTTCAGCTGATGGGGAGTTTTCCTGTGATATCAGATTAGATCTCTGGACAGAGGGGATGAAGGATAGATTAATTAGGTGTTTAGAGAGACTTAGTGAGAAATCCTTGAAACCCAGGTGTGTGAGGTATGATCTTATGGCTTCTTGGTTGGTCTTGGTTTTAAATTATGTGGTGTATACTGGTGTCTCTCAGAGCAGACAATGTTGCCAGAAAGTTCAGGTTCCTGGCTTAGCTCTCAAGTTCATGATTCAAGTTTCTTGTGTTTCCCTATGTTCCTGAAAGAGTTTGCTTTGGAAAAAGTTCCTGCTTTTATGTTTATGAATTTATGCCTGTGATCTTGACTTCCTTGACTTCATGTACCTTGCCATTTTTGGACTACTGCTCTTTTGTATATGGACTATTGCTATTTTATAGCTCCTTTTCTATTGCTCTTTTGGAAAATGCCCTTTTCCCCTTTGTATATGCTTTTCTTAATAAACTGTGCAGTTAGTACTACTGGACCCTGGTGTGGTGCTGGGTGAAAAGGTGTCTCAAGGCTAGAGTGCAACATCTTTTTCAAAAATCAGATTTTTTTATGTGACCTGTCTTGACTTATCATGGCATCTCTTGCAGAGGTTTTACATTGCCTCATTCTCCATTCAGAATGCTCCCTTGCTTTTTAACCATTTCCTGTGGGGGTTTTTTCTTACAGAAAAGAGGAGGAGGAATAGTTTCACAGTGCCTTCTAACAGTGACAAATTGAAAAAAAGATTGGCTAATTATGTTACATTGTTAGTCCTCAAGAATACATTTTCTTTTAACACATTTTACAAAAGGAGAATTATTCTATGTTTGTGTTTAGAAGTTCCTTTTCTCACCTGACAATATTCACAGTGGTTTTCCTTGACAACATAGACATCTCCACTAGCCTTGATAAGATCTCAAACAACAAAATCCCTCGGGTATCAACAGACTCTATATTACCGTTTTTAGGGGCTGAGAAAACAAAAGATGTCAATTGATCAAAGAAGCTCTCATGATAAGACACAGAGGATGGAATGGCAAAAAGGGAGGAAGCTAAGTGATGCTAGAGAACTGATGTTATGAGGGGAACCCTGATTTTAATAACACATATCACTAAAACTATTGGACTCTGCCTGCTGAGTCTATTCCTAAATTAGTAGGAAGATCTTGCAGGAACCAAGAAAGGAAGACTTATTCCTTGCTATCAATATGATTACTGGATATAACTGAAATGTGAAGCAGATATCAATTACTCCATCTTGTCAATGATTAGTTCCCTGAATACACTTCAACTAAGGCCCCTTCTATACTGCCATATACAGTGCTTTGAAGTGGATTATATGGCAGTGTAGACTCATATAATCTTTATTACTGTTTATTTATTATTGACACAACAACATTGTATGACACAGCAAACAAGATAGATATAGAGTGAGGAACAATAATAAAATGCAGAACAATAAATAATAGTAATAATAAATAAATAAATGCTTATTTATTATTATTATTACTATTATTATTTATTGTTCTGCATTTTATTATTGTTCCTCACTCTATGTTTTAGTACTTTAATGGAACCATCCCCTCGTTCTTTTCCTAACCGCCCTGACTTACCCTCTCAGAGTTCTTGCACTAGTCACCCTCTGTTGGATGTAGCAATTGATACTCAGGTTTTTAAAGTAACTGTTATGTTATGTTGTTTATATTTTATTGCTATGCAGTTTTTAAATTATATTTATATTTCAGTTGTATGTAAATTTATGTTGTTGTTGGGCTTGTCCCTGTGTAAGCCACCCTGAGTCCCTTCGGGGAGATGGAGGCGGGATACAAGAATAAAGTTGTAGATGTTGTTGTTGTTGTTATCTTATTTGATAATATGGATTATATGGCATCATAGAAGGGACCTAATACTCAGTTTTGGACTTTTCCCCCTATGATCCAAGATTCAATACTCATTTATCATTATCATCATCATCTTCATAATCATCATGACTTTGTACTCTCAGGACCCACTTTCTGATCCCAGATTATCTGTTTTGAACTGGTTTGTATGGCAGATCCATATAATCCAGTTCAAGGATGATAATCTGGGATCAGATACTGGATTATATAGTAGTGTAGATCCATCCTCAGGTTCCTTCTACACTGCTGTATAATCCAGATTATCAAAGCAGATAATCCACATTATCTGCTTAGAACTGGATTATATGAGCCTACACTGCTATAAAATCCAGTTCAGAGCAGATAATCTGGATTTTATATGGCAGTGTAGAAGGGGTCTAAATTTCCACATGCAATGGTTATTATATAATGTTGAATGCATGGTCTAATTTAGCTCCAATCTGATTTATTTTAAATGGGTCTTCAACAAATTTATTCCCCATTACCTTTTCCCTAGATTTGATACACTGGACAGTTACAATTCCTGAATTAAAATTAGAAAAGAAGTTTACTATTATGCTAAAAATATGTATTTGCTGATTGGCACAGCAGCATTCTCCTTCAACTGGATATTATTTATTTCCTACTGAAATCTTGCCTGCTTTTATGCCAAGCTCCAATTATGGCTTGGTGAAAAATTCATTAGTTGTACCTTCTGGAATAAACACAGATCTATATGTAATTTGTGATGGGCAATTTCAGAGTTTGTAGCATTATTAAGTTAAAAAGTCCTATTTTAAAAAAGGGATTTGGATTACATTAAGAATGGAAAGCTACCCATCGTCTGGGAGAGCTTAAAGATTACGGTAAGTTAATGGAGGTTGTTATATTTTTCTATTGTGTTTAATAAACTTATTCTTGTTGTTTTAAACCTGCCCTGGCTCTCTATCAAGCTTGAATTGTTGTCATGCCATGCATATAAAACATAGCCACAAGTCCACATTTAAAATGGTTACTCTGGGGCCTAGTAACCCAGTCCAACAATGGCATAAATAGGAGAACAAGGGCATAGTGCAGTGGTTCTCAACCTGTGAGTCCCCAGATGTTTTGGCCTTCAACTCCCAGAAATCCTAATAGCTGGTCAACTTGCTGGGATTTCTGGAAGTTGTAGGCCAAAACACCTGGGGATCCTCAGATTGGTGGTCTGTTTCTGCTATCTTGATTTGAAAACCAGATTGGCAGGACCAGGTTTCTTTTGGTTTTAGTAAGTTAACACCTCTGCTAATGTAACTTTCCACATTTGGTTATAGTGTTTGTCATTTAAAAGCTTTGAACTTCTTTCATTACTTTGTATATTTTAATTCATTTTAATATATTTTTCGCTATCCACTTCGATAAAATACCATTAATCTGCAGAATCTATACTGAGACGAGGTGTAAGTGCTGTTGAACATAAGGTTTATCTTATTTTTTCTCACCCACAGCTTGAATGAAGTGCTTGCTGTCTGTGATAGTATTAAGAAAATCTGTGAAATTCACCTTTCCATCTCCTGAAAGACAATCCCACAAAAAAAATACACTACATCAGTTTATAGAACTAGTTAAAGAGTAGAGTTAAAGGATAAGTTTGCTACTATTTTTTTTCCCTTGGGGACTGAAGGAAATGTTAATGGGGCGGAGGAAGTATTTTTATGGGAGGGTGTGCCGTCCGCCGGACCATAAAAAGCTATAAAACTGAAACGTGCTGTCCTTTATCCGGGCGAACTGCAAATCCCTATAAGCTGTCCTATAGATATTGAACGACTGAGTCTGGATAACTTCAAAAAAGGATGTTTATTCATACAAGGTTGTAAACCTGGCACAGATCTTAAAGTTGCAGAAAATGAAACAAATTTCTATAGGTTTTAGTTGCAGAATTATCCCTGGTTCCAGAAGGCAAAGGTGATTATAAAACCACTATACCCTAATCACGCTGTCTATATTAGAAGGAGAAACTCTTTCCTTCCCTATCTTTACAGCAAAGATTAGTTCTAGAAGCGACAGAATAACCCTGCTCCTCTAACTAGATTTCCTATTCCAGATCAATATAATTCAATACTTATCTAATTTGGATAGGCTTAGATTGGCCTGGTTTTGAGGATGATTTGTCCCAGTTAGCCTTGCACAGCTCCAGCACGTTGGAAGACTATAGCCAGAATGAAACTCTAAAATGGAGACTAGACCCTGGTAAAAAGGGCGGTCCTAAGATGTTGCACTCTTTGACCAATCACTGCAAAGAAAACTGCAGCCAGCTCTTGCAGATTCCAAGCCACTTTTCCTAGGCTTTTGCAGCCAGAGGCTCAAACAAAATGTAAAGGAGGGAAAACAAACAAACGACCAATAGGTAAGGCAAACCATCGTCCTGGGGGACGGAACAGAGGGCATTTTGCTCTTCCTGTATCCATACACCAGTTTTAAGGGAAACTGCAATCTTAATATGTGTGTGTGTGTGTGTCAAGCCAAACAAAATAATTACCATCTGTGTCAGCATATACTAGCTCATCAAAAACTTCTTCCGCAGTTAAGTTGATTCCCAATTTGTGGGCTGTGTCCTCTAGAGCTAATAGATCAATATTGCCATCTATATCCTTGCTGAAGGTATCATAAGCATCACGGAATGCTATATGGAAAGAAGAAGGAAATGGGACACAAAATCAGACTGCCTTATTTTGAAAGTATATAAGTGACAGGAAGAACACAATGGCATAACTAGGGAGGTGTGAGCTGCATCCCGTGATATCTTCATGGGGAGACACCAAAATGACTCTCTATAAAATTGTGCTGTGTTTTAGTAGATTTTTGAAATATAGATAGATAGATATTCCTATACTAAGATATAAATACTAAAACATTGTAAACCTGGCTTACACATACTGTATTGATTTTTGAATGTGCTGTGCTCTTGTCAAAGCTGTCATTCTTACTGAATTACAATGGCACTTTGAATCATGTTGTTTGGCTGGCACACTCTACAAGCACACACTGCTGAATTGTTGATGCTGCTTTGTTATACAGTAGAGTCTCACTTATCCAACATAAACGGGCCGGCAGAGCATTGGATAAGCGAATACGTTGGATAACAAGGACAGGTTAAGGAGAATCCTATTAAACATCAAATTAGGTTATGATTTTACAAATTAAGCACCAAAACATCATGTTATACAACAAATTTGACAGAAAAAGTAGTTCAATTCATGTATTCATGAAATTAGCACCAAAATATCACGATGTATTGAAAACATTGACTACAAAAATGTGTTGGATAATCCAGAACGTTGGATAAGCGAGTGTTGGATAAGTGAGACTCTACTGTAGTTGCTGGTTTTGTCCTGATGTTTTGCTATTTTAGCTACAGTATTAGGATATGGTCTGGTATGAGAAGACATCCATGGAGGTGACACCATGAGTTACCACACTGGGCGACACCATTTTTAGTGATGCCACTGGCAGAAAGATTAAACAACTGTCCACTAAACTGTCCCCCAGTGGCCTAGGGAACGAAAGCCTCGTGACTTGAAGGTTGGGTTGTTGATTTGAAGGCTGCCAGGTTTGAATCCCACCCAGGGAGAGTGCGGATGAGCTCCCTCTATCAGCTCCAGCTCCATGCGGGGACATGAGAGAAGCCTCCCACAAGGATGGTAAAATATCAAAACATCCGGGCGTCCCCTGGGCAACATCCTTGCAGACGGCCAATTCTCTCACTCCAGAAGCAACTCACACGAAAAAAAAAACTTCTCATGTCAACGTGCAATTCCACACATTTATATTTATAATACAACATTTATTTTGTATAATGTTATCCTTATCTCACAGGCAAAACATTGCCATTCTCAAAACTGTTTCTAGACCAACAGCACCTCCCCATAGCTGAGTCGAGCACAGCCTCCAGATGCCAGAGATGAAAAAGCGGGAAGCCTTGCCTCTTTCTATGTATTGTCTGTCTCTGTTATTAATTGTGACGGCACTGAATGTTTGCCTTGTATGTATTCTGTAATCCACTCTGAGTCCCCTCAGGGAGATAGAGTGGAATATAAAGTATATATTATATAATGGCAAGCTGTGTTCAGGCTGTAAAACAGACTCAACTATTTTATCTGCAAGCAGGGGAATTACCTTCCAGCTCTGGCTTAGTTAGATCTTTAACTCCTTTTAATGAGGCCACCTCAGAAAGAGTCACAGAAGAGATCATTCTGTCAAAAAAGAAGTTAGCACAATGATAGCCGAGGGCAATTTCAGAAGAAGCTGTATTTCTCCTACAGATTGCTTTAAGTTTTTTAAAAAACCCTCACATTATATATCATGTCAGTTTGTGTACAGAGAGCAATTCATTTCTTCTTCTCCTATTCATACAGGAACTGTGGAAGGCAGACCTGCATTTGTATCCATTTATTATCCTTCTGGCCTGTGAACTCCTGCTTTAGGACCTCATCGCATTAGACCAAAAATGCCAGTTGAACCAGGCTTAACCACAGTGTTCAGTGGCAGCTCGTGTTTTAATAAAATGGAGGATTCAGTCTCCCCATCACATGCGCCTGTCTCATCTGCAATCCCCTGCTGAATTTGCCATCACACAGAGAAGTGGAGTCCCTTCCCATCTCACTTTTGTTCCCCCCCACCTTTAAAAAAGGACTCCCTACACAAAATCGGAAGTATGAAACCTCAAGGTTTTTGAGAAATTTGAAAAATTATAAGACAAATTGCATCCACCCTACTGAAATAGTCCCCTGAAACTGGCAGTTTTCCTAATGAAATGGCAATTTCTCTACTGAACTGTGCGCACACATGATTACCTCACAAATCACTTCAAAATTACTTCAAAAATTATTTCAAAAAGAAAATTACTACAAAAAGAAGTATAATGTCAATGCATTGAGTAATGAAGATTGAGTAATTTCAGAATGTCCTTAAAATAAAAATAAAATAAAACGTATGTTCAAAGGATTAGTCCTCATGAAATAATGGTGGCAAGAGAGAAATTGAGGGAGAGTGTAATGACTGCTCACAAATATATATTATAAAACGGTATTATTCAGAGACACCAACAGTTCCCATCACACATAAAAGTTCACGTGTTTTGCCACTTCCATGCATGTAAAGACAAGTGAAACTGATAGATACTCAATTCCAAAAACTCAGTGTCGTTATGAAATTAAAAAATTGGGTCCAATGGGGCAACCCTTGGAAGTAGTTTCGCGTCGTGTGATGGCTAGGCCACTGCGGAGCTTCATTTTGAAAATGTGTAGAAATGGGGAAAATTTCTACATGTGATAAGATCCTCAGTCATCCTAAGTCATGTTTCTAATTCTGCGGGAATCTGGAACTCACATTCAACAAATGAGACATATAGTCACTTCCATCAACTTTTGCCTTTAAGCTGTTGTTAAACCACAGCAGATAGTTGACTCTGATGTCATTGCATTGGCTAATCTCCTAAATCTTTGAACTAATGTAAAGATACACTCTACCATACAATGCATGTCAAGTATACAAAGTACTGTACGCACACAGCCAACTTCTTTCCCCCTAATGCAGCACCGAAACCCGCTTCTCCAAAAGTCTCTTTTGAGAAATGGCAATTTTTATAGGCCCTTGCAATATTGCATATGGGGAACAACAGTGCAATGGGGAAATCAGGTGAAGAAGATGATTCAATAAGTGAACCCTACTGACCTGCCAGGAATTAGGGGACGGTTGTGTTTTTCTACAACCTTAGGCAACTTCAGAGACTTTGCACCTGGCATTTTTCTTGGGTATCCTATGGAGAATAAGAAAATGTGAAAGCTTAATGGCAGATAACAACAACACCAAGAGTAGTGGATCACCCTCTTTGTCTAATAAATTCCAGTATTTCCTTTTTTGGATAACTCTATCACAAAGGCATGGGGGCATGCTACTGCCCATCTTAGTGACCTATTCAGAGTTTAGAAAAATTGTGTTTAGGATTACAGTATTCAGAATTCCCTAGCCATTAATAGTTTTAATTATATTGTTTTGTCTATGTTTTAATTCTTGTATTTTGAATTCATTGTTTTTTGGGCCCTGGTTCCCATGTAAGCTGCCCTGAGTCCCTTCGGGCAGATGGAGGCTGGTTATAAGGTTGTTGTTGTTGTTGTTGTTGTTGTTGTTGTTGTTGTTGTTAGCCAGCACAGCCAGTGACCAGGTTCCACGTGGCAGTATGAGTTGTAGTAAGAAAAAAAGGTAGATTTCCCAAGCTCAGGTTAAGGCTGAAGTGGTATAATAGGGACAAAGTATCTGTATGAATGAAGTGAAAATGATATTCACACATATGATTACACACAAAACACACACTGCAGAGGGTAAAGTTTGCATTGGAACTATGAATGAAGGGCAAATGGGTAGTTGTGGGGCAGCCATGTTTTCTGTTCTATTTTTCCATCTGTACTTGCTTTATGACAAAAAAAACCTCACTCCCCACTAAAACACACACACAAATACCAAAGGCCACCAGATAATTTAATTGCTAATTGTGAATTCTCATTAATTTGACAAACAAAAACAGTATTATGACATATAAGAGGACCACCAGAAACATCTGATAATGATACTGGGGACAAAGGAGAGGAAGCTGCACTGAAACATTAAGGTTCAAAAAAAGGTCTCTTGGCTACGGGCCTTCTAAAACGTGAGGTTGAGAGCATGTTGTCCCCTTTCAATTCTGCTTATTCCTTGCTTGAAAGTTAAAAATACTCACCATCAATGCCGGAGAGGGTTAGTGTGGCATTGCAAGCCCTGATGAAATCTTTCAAATTCACCATCTCATTCTCTACAAGGCAAAAAGAGTAACTGGGTCAGAAAGATGAAGATGCTTGAAATTCTCTGGTAGAAAAGGATGAGAATGTTACAATTCAACATAACATCTCACCAGGTAAAAAACAATGGTAACTTAGTGGCCTTTATATAGTTACTTTGATATAAGTTGGAGTTGACTTGAAGGCATATAAAAACAAACCACATGAACTCCTAGTTCAGACTGCAGGGAAAATAATAGCAATTAAAAAATCTTAAAAGTTGTTCAAAAAATTCCAGTTCAAACTGTAATTATGCAATTTATACTAATTTTAAATCAAAGCGAGGTCATTTTCAAATCAGGTGGCATACAAAAGCAGATAAAATACCCTCAACAAAGTTAAAAAACTTTTTTTTTACAATCTTAATGCTTCTTGATGTCTAAATATTTTTACTAATGTTCAAAAAGTGAAATGTGTTGGAAGTAAAGAAGCATCAATGTCTGTATATAGAAGAATTAGGGATAGAGGGAAACCTGGGGTGCATGCCTGCTGTCTTTGTGACATCTGTTTCTTCGGCTCCTTCTACACTGCCATATAAAATCCAGATTATCTGATTTGAACTGGATTATATGTAGTATAGACTCATATAATCTAATTCAGAGCAGATAATGTGTATTATCTGCTTTGATAATTTGAATTATATGGAAGTGTAGAAGGGGCCCTAGATTTATTTAGCTCAAGGTGTTCAGCTTTCTGCTTGCAGAGGTCACTTTCCCCTTCTTTCCAAAAGTCTTTAGTGTTTCATTACCCTATGTTTGAGAAGGAAGCATAATGAGGCTTCTTTCTGCCTTAAAATGCCTTAAACACAGACATGAGAAAAACATTGGGGACTCTCCTGCCAAAGTTTTGCTAGCTTTGCTAGTTAAAGCTGACAGGAGCTGCAATCCAACAATATCTAGAGGGCCATTTGTTCCTCGCCCAATACATGGTGTCTTATGGGGGTGTGCTATACGATGTCTTATGGGGCTGAGTTGTGGATCGTGAAGAAGACTTGTGACTTTCATATCCTTTCAAGTTCATTCATACATGCCCTGCAGAAATGCTAACCAGACATGGTTTCAAGAATTGATCCCCCTGTGTAATGTACAGATGTGAAGATTTTAAGAAGCAAAAGCTTCAGTCTGATTGCCAATTCAAATGGAAGTTACAAAAGTATGGACTTAACATTCAGCATTTACTGGATTGACTGTAGATGAGACTAGCATATGTTTATGAAGACAAGATCATGGGCCACGCTCACCATAATGCTTTGTCAGCTTCAGTGCATCCTGCAGTTCTTCTTGGTTTAGGTAGATCCCCATGCCACCCAGTACAGCATCCAAGTTATCAACTTGCACTTGTTTGTCTTTAACAGAAGAAAGGAAACTTAGATAAGGATGGGTTGGACATCAATTTATATTCCCCCTTTTAAATTACAAACCTATCTACTACTGCCATTTAGTTCCTCAAGAGTCATTATTATCTCCTATTATATAGATTAAGAGAGATGACGGTGGGCAGGTGAGATGCCACAGTTGGGATAACATTTAAGATAACAATTCAACAATCAAAATCAGGCATGGGCAAACTTTTTGACACAGGGGCCACATTGCATTTTAAAATTTGACAGATAGGCCGGGCCAGTGGCAGATGGATGGAGAGTGATTGTGTGGACTAATATAAATTGTATGTAAACGCATAACATAAAGTTTTGTCTTTTAAAGTATTATCATTATTATCATCATCATTATAAAGTACTATCTCACACTGCCCTATATAAGTATATTATTATTATTATTATTATTAATATTATTTTGAACAACCTCCTTTGCTGCATCAAAATGAATACAGTTTGGAGCCACTCCCTTTGCTCTTCTATTCATTGCTCTCTACAGGCTGAAGGAAAAGCCCAATAGGACGGGTCTGGCACGCGGGCCTTAGTTTGCTCATAACTGATCTAAATGCTGGACCTGGATTAGCTACTGACTATCCAGATTATATGCTGCTGCCTAGCTATTTTCTTAAATGTTTAAACTCACCTTGCATACTGGGGATACTCTGGATAGCCCACATGAAGTCTTTCAAATCCACATTCCCATCCTCTGGGAAGGCAAAAAGGATGGATGAGAGAGAGAGAGAGAGAGAGTGTAATAATGGGGATACGTATTCACCAATGAATTCCCATTTATTTCCAAATTGATCCTTCTCAGCACAATTCCACCGATGAAGAACCTTTGTCTATTATTGAAGGCCTATTTCAACATATCTCTACTTGCTAATTTGGAAGTGTGTGTTGCTCTCTTCAAATTATTCAGTAGATCAAGAAACATTAGGACCATTCAATACCGTTCAACCTGGTAGACAGTTCCGAAGAACTGGCAGACAAAGTTCTGTACTAACTGAAGGAAATACAAAATGGACATGGCTTTTATTAAACAAATTGTGTGTGTGTGTGTGTGTGTGTGTGTGTGTGTGTGTATGTGTGTGTGTGTGTGCATAAACAACCTATTTTTAAAATGAATTGCGACTCCTGGAATATTCTAGGAGAGGCAGTTCAATCTCAATATCTACTTTTGGCCAAAGAGCAATCTGGATAGTGGAATGATTATGAGCTGCAAAGACAGCTTTGGAGGACCACCTGTGGCATATAAGATACACTTTGCCTACTCCTAAGCTAGAGAGAAAAGATATGCTGAAGATATGCATACCTCATATTTTTCCTCTACTGGATAAAAACAGCTTTGTGAAGGCAAATTTGAATTAAAACATGACCTAAGGAAATAGGTCTCTTCCCATAATAATTTCTCCACTAATATGTGTGGTCTACTTAATTGTTTTGCATTTAAAACTCATAGAAACAGAGAAGGGGGAAAAGAGAAGCAGTTGCTTCTTTATGCCCGTTGAGCCTCTGTCATACAGAATTATGGTTGTTGGTGGAAGCTTCCCTTTCGAACATTGTTTAATGATGAAGGGGAAACAGAAGAAGAGGAAAAAGAGAAAGAAGAAAAAAGAAGAGAAGGAGAGATCACTCTCACACACTCACTATTCACTGTTGTCTGACCGAGAGCCTGCTGTACCTCATCCTGAGTTAGGAAAAGCCCCATATCAGCCAAGACAGACTCCAAGGTGCTGATTTCCACAGTTTTACCTTAAACAGAAAAGGAGTAGGGACACCGAGTATAGGTGGATGGAAAAGCAATTCGTATTCATGGATTCATTATAAATTCAAGTGTGTTTTCCATTTTTATTTTTCTCCACAATAATTCTATTAACACTTCAATATTCCTTGAGCAACCATTCCATTCCACCCCAGTCCATGTGTAATAGCCTTTTTACAAAACAAAACGAAGAGCCAAATCATCATGATATGAATAGAAATGAAAATGTTAACATAATCATAATCAAGTCTATGTTTTTTGTATGTGATGACTCCAGCTGCTCTTAATAGAAAGTCTTATTGACGTTCCTCTACTGATCTTACCATATCAATGAAGGCAAAGAATGGGAGAGGCCTGGGACCACAGATGCTGTGACAATATGCAAAAGGGGATGAAGGTAATGGTAGCATCCATGGAAGGTGAAAGATGTCAGGTCAGAATAGGCTGATGGTTAACTTTGGAGGGCAGGACTTTGGGAAGAGTGGCTTAGAAAATCACCCATGCCATGTGGCAAATAATTTTATAAGCTGTTCCTGCTAGAGCAGCTTTAACCTGAAGGCATTCCTAGGCATTTGGAAACAGCTCATTGAAAGCAGGCATCTGCCTCTTCACCAACTCCTTTTTTGTTCTCCATGTGCTGTGTTAGTATAATGGTCCATTGTGCTAGTTGGGAACACTAGCTGGATGCTGGCCATTGACTCAAAAATGTCCATTTTAAAAGTAGAAGGATCTCAAAGACATTAATATAATATATAAAGTGCGGCCTTCCAAGGTCATTTACCCACCCCCACCCTAAACTTCAGACTTAGGATCACCCTAAGTCCGAAATAACTAGAAGGCACACAACAACAGCAATTCTAGTAGCTATTGCTTGAGTATGTTTTAATGTATTATATATTTTATGATTTTATGTTTATATGTTTTAAATGTATTTATGTGATTGTGTTTTATTGTGTATTGCTGGGCTTGGTCCCCATGTGAGCTGCCCTGAGTCCCTTCAGGGAGATGGGGTGGGATATAAGAATAAAGTTGTTGTTGTTGTTGTTGTTGTTATTGTTGTTGTTGTTGTTGTTGTTGTTGTTGTTGCGGTAACTTGACTATCTCATCAGCCAAAAGCAGGCCCACACTTCCCATTAAAATACTGGTAAGTATTTTTTGCACTACAAATTAGATATGTGGAGTGTGCATAGGAATTCATTCATTTTTTTTCAAACTATAGTCCACCGCCCCAACAGTTTGAGGGACCGTGAACTGGCCCTTTGCTTAAAAAGTTTGAGGAGCTCCAACCTAAGAGGTTTCAAGTGTTAGAGTGAGCAGGATAAACCCAACTTTGTCATTTGACTCGTACTGCAAGGCTACCCCGTTGCCTTGCATTGTGGTGGCACTGCAGCACAACAAGGTTCAGATCACCAGTGGCCTTTTTTTGTAGAATATCATGGAAACACCAAGAAATTTTTTTGTTTAACTCTCCCTGCATATATTTTAAAAGATAGTGAGGCATAGGAATCTGCAAACCTGGAGGAAAGAACAGCAGGATGGGGAAAGTATTTTTAAGCATTTAGGTTCCATTCCCCTTAGATTGAATCAGTCAAGAAAGCCATGGCCCTGAGTTTTTAAGGTATTAGCAACAGCAACAACCTTACTTTATTTCTTATCAACCGAGATGGCAATATACTTAGAAGACAAATTAGAATGTTAATAGAAATCCTTAATATTGTTGTACTAATATCATTAATCTTTAGGTATTATGATTCCTTACCAGTTTTTTGATTTCTCAAGATGTCTTTGACACCTCTCATGAATGGTTCCAATTCCACTTTCCCATCAACTGCACAGAACAAGCAAAGATTATGAACAAGGCACAGAGCAATCTTGAACTAGCTGTTGCCTAGCTAACTTTCTGCATCTTAGAATAGGGTGCATGGTGAAGACTGGAATCATTTTGGTGGTAGGGGGAAACCAAATCTGGAAGTCAAAGCAAAGTGCAGATATAGTGATTTCACACGTGGGTAAACTAGAGGCAAAAATGGCCTGCAATGGGAGTTGTGAACGCCCAATCCGAAGAGAAGTGGATGGCAACTTCACCTTTCCACTTATTATTCCATCATCAGAGTCGCCCTTACTCTCCTACTGATATGAGGACTGTCGTCATATCTTAAAATATATTTATAGCATCAATGAAAATTAGTTACGTTGGTAATCTAAAACCAGACTTAGGACCTATGAATTTTTTCCAGTTTTCATAGAATTTTAAAATGTCACTAGCTGTGCCCGGCCACGCGTTGCTGTGGCTTAGTCTGGTGGTGTTGGTCAGTCTACATTAGGTTGTATTTATGCTGTGACCTCCACCCTTCTTTATACTCACATTAGTAGTAGTATTTGAAGTCTGTTACCTTCTTCAATTTTTGTGTTGATTGATAATTGCTTGAGATCCCTGTTGTTTTTGGTTTGTTGTTAATCGTGATGTCTGATTCTGCTGAGTGCGGTTTACATCTTATTGTGGTACAATAGTTTTTTTTTTTGTTTTGCCTGTGTAGGTGTTTATTATTGTTGTTGTTGTAGTGGTCATGAAGGCTGGATAAGTTAGATGCTACTGTATTGTTTTTTGGAGGCCCAGTGTAGCACTGACTGGCCTCTCAACCTCAGTGCCTGGCTGCTTCTTGCCTGTGATGGTGTAGATTCTTATTGTTGTTGTCATTGTTATTATTGTAATTGTTTTTTTGGAGACCAAGTGTGAATGTAGGGATTGGGGAGGTGGATGAGCACTGAATGGCCTTGTAGACTCAGTGAATGGCTGATTTTTGCCTTTGTAGGTGTCTATTGTTAGTGGGTGAGTGGATGGATAGATGAGTGGATGGATAGATAGAGTGGGTGCTCTCCTTGTTTCCTTTATTCCTATGCTGTTCCCTCTCTGCTCCAATCCTGAGCTCGCTGATAAGAACACACTGGTCAGAAAGGAGGGTAATATATAACCGGATCAATGGTCTTTCTCTCCCTTTTGCTCTTGGCCTTCCGGGCAGAGAGGGAGGGCTCTTGTACTTGGCGTTCCTTCGCTTCCCTTCCCTCCCTCCTTCCTTCGTTCTATCCGTCCCAGCCTTTCCTGCCTGCGGAGCCATGGAACTGGGTCAATGGGTTGGATGGCGGGGAAAGGGAGAAGGAAGAGGCCTCTAATTGAAATGCATGGACTCCATGACATGGGGTGCTGGAATTTGTAGTTTGCATCCAATCCAACCCCTTTCTTTCTTTTTGTCATGGAGGAAGAACCCACCCAAACCTCTCAGACAGATGGCCATCCGGTTTAGTTGTGTTGTTATAGTCACAGTGCGTTGTTGTGAGTTTTTTGGGTCCAGATTGTGGTTTGTGGTTTGGTTGTGTTGTTACAACCGGGAGGCAAGGCTTTTGCGTTGTGTTGTCAAGTTTTGTATTTCTGGGGCGTTTAGTTGTGTGCCAAGTTTCGTATTTCTGGGGCGTTTAGTTGTGGTGTTATAGTCACAATGCATTGTTGTGTGTTTTGTGGGTCTGGATTGTGTTTTGTGGTGTGATTGTGTTGTTACAACCGGGAGGCAAGGCTTTTGCGTTGTTTTGTCAAATTTTGTATTTCTGGGGTGTTTAGTTGTGTTGTTATAGTCACGATGCGTTGTTGTGAGTTTTGTGGGTCCGGATTGTGGTTTTGTGGTGTTGTTGTGTTGTTACAACTGGGAGGAAAGGCTTTTGCATTGTGTTGTCAAATTTTGTATTTCTGGGGCATTTAGTTGTGTGCCAAGTTTCGTATTTCTGGGGCGTTTAGTTGTGTTGTTATAGTCACAATGCATTGTTGTGAGTTTTGTGGCTCCAGATTGTGGTTTTGTGGTTTGGTTGTGTTGTTACAACCGGGAGGCAAGGCTTTTGCGTTGTGTTGTCAAGTTTCGTATTTCTGGGGTGTTTAGTTGTGTTATTATAGTCACAATGCGTTGTTGTGAATTTTGTGGGTCCAGTGTGGTTTTGTGGTGTGATTGTGTTGTTACAACCGGGAGGCAAGGGTTTTGCGTTGTGTTGCCAAGTTTTGTATTTCTAGGGCGTTTAGTTGTGTTGTTATAGTCATGATGTGTTGTTGTGAGTTTTGTGGGTCCGGATTGTGGTTTTGTGGTGTGGTTGTGTTGTTGTAACCGGGAGGCAAGGCTTTTGCATTGTGTTGCCAAGTTTCGTATTTCTGGGATGTTTAGTTTTGTTGTTATAGTCACTGCACCCGCAACTTTATCCTTTTATATATATAGACTAGCTGTGCCCGGCCACGCGTTGCTGTGGCGAAGAATGGTGGTCTGGGAAATAAAGTATTGAGGAATTGGTGGTAGTTAAGGTCAAGGGTAAAGGTTTTCCCCTGACGTTAAGTCCAGTCATGTCTGACTCTGGGGGTTGGTGCTCATCTCCATTTCTAAGCCGAAGAGCCGGCGTTATCTGTAGACTCCTCCAAGGTCATGTGGGATGACTGCATGGAGCGGCGTTACCTTTCAGCTGGAGCAGTACCTGCACTCACATTTCCATGTTTTTGAACTTCTGGGTTGGCAGAAGCTGGGGCTAACAGTGGGGGCTCTCTCCGCTCCCCCAATTCAAACCTGCGGCCTTTCGGTCCAGAAGTTCAGCAGCTCAGCGCTTTAACATGCTGTGCCATCGGGGGATATTATTTCCTAAAGGTTGTGAATATACAATATTTCTGATTGTTTTGGTTTTTTTGTCTGTTGGATGCAAGTATGAATGCTGCAATTAGGAAAAATGATTAGGATGTAATGGCCTTGCAGATTTAAAGCCTGGCTGTTTCCTCCCTGAGTAATTTTTTTGTTGGGAGGTGTTAGCTGGCCCTGATTGTTTCCTGTCTGGAATTACCTTGTTTTTAGAGTGGTGTTGTTTGCAATATTTTATGTGCTTCTACTGTCTGTGGCCCTGAGAAAACAGAGGATTGGCCAGACTTTGATGATGAGAATCCTTTGTTGGGAAGTGTTAGCTGGCCCTGATTGTTTTCTGTGTGGAATTCCCCTATTTTCAGAGTGTTGTTCTTTATTTAGTGTTCTGATTTTAGAGATTATATTGTTCTGTTTTATTATACCACATTAATTTTTATATATTCTGATTTTAGTGTTTTTGAATACTTGGAGCGAGATTGTATTCATTTTCACGGTTGACCGCAACACAATAATAATAGTAATAGTAATGATAGTAATGATAGTAATAATAATGACTTTGGTAATACACAGTGCTTCACTGCCTTCTCAGCTTCCTTTCTGGAAAAATCCTTTCTTGGGAGGTGCTAGCTGGCCCTGATTGTTTCCTTTGTGAAATTTCCAATTTCCTTGCTTTATTTACTTTCTTTATTTCTTTATTTATTGTCCTGGTTTTAGAGATTATATTGTTCTGCATTATTCTATCCCAGAAATTATTTCATATCAAAGTAGAATCTCACTTATCCAACATTCGCTTATACAATGTTCTGGATTATCCAACACAGTCTGCCTTTTCATAATCAATGTTTTTGTAGTCAGTGTTTTAAATTCATTGTGATATTTTACTGGTAAATTTGTAAATACAGTACAGTAGAATCTCACTTATCCAACATAAGCGGGCTGGCAGAATGTTGGATAAGCGAATATGTTGGATAATAAGGAGGCGTTAAGGAAAAGCCTATTAAATATCAAATTAGGTTATGATTTTACAAATGAAACACCAAAACATCATGTTAGACAACAAATTTGGCAGAAAAAGTAGTTCAATACGCAGTAATGCTATGTAGTAATTACTGTATTTATGAATTTAGCACCAAAATATCACGATATATTGAAAACATTGACTACAAAAATGCGTTGGATAATCCAGAACGTTGGATAAGCGAATGTTGGATAAGTGAGACTCTACTGTAATTACTACATAGCATTATTGCGCTTGGAACTACCTTTTCTGTCAAATTTGTTGTATAATATGATGTTTTGGTGCTTAATTTGTATAATGATTACCTAATTTGATGTTTAATTGGCTTTTCCTGAATCCCTTCTTATTATCCAATATATTTAATTATCCTGCCGGCCTGTTTATGTTGGATAACTGAGAGTCTACTGTATATTGATAATCTTATATTATCTGCTTAGAACTGGATTATATGAGGCTCCTTCTTCACAGCTGTATAAAATGCACACTGAAGTGGATTATATGGTAGTGTGGAGTCAAGATAATCCAGTGCAAAGCAGATAATGTAAGATTTAAAATGGGTTATATAGCTGTGTGGAAGGGCCTTGAGTCTACACTGCCATATAATCCAGTGCAAATTAGATAATCTGTGGAAGAAGCCTAAGTGAGGCCTAAATTTGCCTGTTCCCTAACTGAACCCTGGCTGTCCCTTGGTTGCTAGGCAGAGATTAGCCCTCTAAACTGGCAGCAATTGGATAAAAACAATTATTGCTCTCCCTCTAATTAGGACTTTATTTTTCTTTTCTTTTTGTTGTATCAACCCTGAGGCATGGGTGATGGGTTGTGTTGTCAAATTTCGAGGTTGGGGGGCCTGTAGTTTTGTTGTTTTGTCCGCTGTCCTGATGCCATCACTCTTTTATTTATATAGATATAAGTTGCCAAGTGAATATTGGCTGTTGAAAAGAAAAAGATGTCTTTCTGTGATAAATCATTGTGAGCTATAATGTATAAGAGTAATATTCATTATGTGGAATGTGGATCCCAGAGGTCACCACTGTATTTTTACACTTAGTAATTTATTTATATTCACAATGAACATTTTGTAGCTATGAAATAATTTTCATTGTCAAGGTGGTCAGATGCATTCTGAAAAATGTTCTTGTATGGATAACTTACGGACACGACTAGACTTAATGTCAGGGGAAAACCTTTACCTTTACCTACTCCTTTCTTACATTCATAAAAATTCTCTTGCTGAATGAGACCAAGAGTTCTGAATAGTTCATAATTACATGAAATTACTAAAATTGACAACTTCTGACTGGGAATAAATGAACAAAGAAACCAACCGTCCATTGGAGAATATTTCAGTGCCTCATACAGCTGCTTGTTGGTTAAATGGATCCCTAGTTCATCCAAGATTGCATCTAAGCTGTCGATATCAACCCTTTTTTCTGAGAAAATAGAGAGAAGTGTTGGCAAAGATTATTTACTCTAGGTACAAGGAAATGTGCATCATTTTATCCTCAATACTGTACTCCTCTCAGAATGTGAATATTAGATACTGGAACAAAGGCATCCAGGACAGTGTAAAATTGGAAGAACAGTAGACCATAAGAAAATGAAGCAAAGGCATTGGTTGAAGGAAGTTCTGGAAATGTTCCCATTTTCTGAATTATAAGTTATGACATCTTGGCTGGAGGATTTAGGAAGTTGTATCTCAAAAGATTTTTTTCTAAGCTCAGGTTGAAAGTGGGGACACATATGTGTCTTGCTAAAAGGATTAAACATTTGTGAGGTTTCCCAGTTGAAGGCTGGCAATGATTTGAGCAGTTTCCCAATATTTCATATAAACGTTCACAGAACGTTTGAAGGATGCTCAGAAAAATACTTTGTCACTTTTGCTTTCTCCTTCCCCAAGGCCCAAAGACTTATCATGAGGCATACCAGGGCCAGGCAATGGGGAACCAATGCAGTTGCTATCCAGTACAGAGGAAATCCCTGGTTACGAAATCCAAAATTATAAAGGTATAGGGAATTATAAATTATCAAGTACATCCCCATTTGTTTCCAACTGGAAAATCCCTCCCCACCATTGGCATGCAGTAGGGATCCTAATATTGATTCCCAGTCCCTGGTGGTAAAACTGCTGTGCCTTGTCTCAAACTACATTTCTAGAATCCTTAAAAAAGGAGTCAGGTCACAGCATCAAAGAAAGGAGAGCACGTGAAGGTTGACTTCACAGCAATTGACATTGTAAGAACACCTTATTGGCTGGCTGAAACAAATACAGGGTACATTATGTTTGATGTCTACATCACTACTCGCAACACTCCTTTATCCAATAGTACCTTTTGTCCATCCATCTACCATTATCGTAGGGAGCTTCTCCACAGTGATCTTTTCTTTGGAATCATCTGAGCTCATCTTCCCATTAGCTACATAGGGAAAATGTAAGGCAGGCAAAAGAAATTGATATTGGAAGAAGAAACAAAAAAGGGAGACAGCTAGGTTGATAGAAGACAATGAAGCCTTAGAAAATTTTTTTAGAAATCATTTAGGGTAGCACGAGTATCAAAACAGACAGTATAATAAATGTGTAGAGTCTATACTCTATCCCTCCACTCTATTTTACTTACAAGCAAAAACCTGATTGGATTTTGTGCAGCATACACAGATAACGGAATATTAAAACTCCTCCTACCAGCTATTTTTAAAGAACTAGATACAACCCCACTCAATGTGTTGTCGAAGGCTTTCATGGCCGGGATCACAGGGTTGTTGTATGTCTTTCAGGCTGTGTGGCCATGTTCCAGAAGTATTATCTCCTGACGTTTCTCCCACATCTATGGCAGGCATCCTCAGAGGCTGTGTCACACAGCCTCTGAGGATGCCTGCCATAGATGTGGGCGAAACATCAGGAGAGAATACTTCTGGAACATGGCCACACAGCCCGAAAGACATACAACAACCCTGTAACCCCACTCAACTTTCCCACAAACCTCAAAGGGAGTCTGCATTTAATTTTAAAATTTAGCTAAGCAAATTGGGAGGGTAAACTTTCCCTTACCATCCCGCATGTCTTCTAGCAGTCTCCTACAGGCACCAGATTCTGTGTCTGAAATTAAGAAGGGTCATCCTTGCTTAGTGCTTGGATGGGAGATTACCAATAAATGCCAGGTGCTGTAGCTATATTTTAGAGGAAGGAAGTGGTCAAACCACTTCTGAATATTCCTTGCCTGAGAAAAACCTATGAAAAAATTTATGCAATTTTCATCGGTCAACAGGTGACTTGAAGGCGCACACACAAACGTAGTAGGCCCTGATCTGCATCAGTGTGCCTATGCTTACCTGTGTGTAAAGAAGATAACTAGAACTAGTTGTTCACCACTGAACAGACTATCTAGGGGCGAGTCTCCAGATGTCCTTACAATACAACTCACAGTTGCCCTAGCCAGTAGGCATGTGCAAAAAAATTGGAAGTCAGAAATTGTGAGAAAATTTGAAATTTTGAAAATCGGAAGCCATATTCTAAGCATTTGTGTGGCTCACACCAAATATTTTAGAATCAAAACTTATCCCATACTTTTTCATTTAAGTTTTGTAAATATCAGAAGGCTCCCAAAGTCGGTTTCATATTAAATGCAAGGCAAAGAAGCAAAGCCAAAGGCTCCCTTACTGCCTTGCTATTCCTCTGTGAAATTAATGCAGTCTCAACATTAGCAGCAGGCAAAAGAGGGAATAGTGCATTTTGGGAAAAGCACAGAACTCTAGAAAATATAGTTTGGGAAAGGAGGAGCCCCATGCCAGAAAATTCAAAAGGCTCTCCCTAAACTACATTTCCCAGACCGCATCAGCATCAGAAAGCACCAATCAGGATAGCTGAGAGAGAGGTCTGTCCCTTCCTAAATCTTTGAAAATTCACCAAAAATCAGTGGATAAGTGAAACATTCTGAAATTTGGAGAGTTAACAATGGTAAATGTATTCTACCATTGTAGAAAGTTCCACCCCAATTGCTTTAAAAATGAGGTAGATAGGAGCCTCATAAGTTTTCCCAAATATAGTCATTTAATTATGCGCAATTACTGTAACGAAATACTGTAGAAACAACATTTCATAAGTCTCATTATAGTAACAACATTTTCATTAAGTATACTTTAGAAACACTTTAGAAATGAAGCACCAGCACCCCCAGTTTTGTAATGACTTTTGAATGATTTTTAATGGATCACACATCCCTATTAGCCAATATAGGCAACAGTGATAAGTGCTTGGAGTTGCAGTCCAGCAATACCTGGAAAGTTGTCCCTGATCTACTTTGATTCTTAGAAATGTTGTCTCAAAAGAAAGGAATTCATGGATATCCATGCTAGTTCTGAGTGGGACAGACACATTTGTTCGATCATGTACAGAATAGAGGTTGTACCTATTTTTAACATTAAATGGAGCAAACACCTCCCCAAACACACACACACACAAACATCTCTTAGTCAGCTGAACATTTCCCTTATATCAGAAATCAGCTTGGTTGAGGAGAAAAGAGAGTATGGAAAATAAGTTATGGAAATGGTGATCTGATTTCTCTTCACTCACATGCCCTATTGATTGTACAATTAACTACCCCTACTCCAATACACAAGAAGTGGGACAAATACTTTAATAAGGTAGTGCAGATTTGTGGTCCCATCTAGCTTTGTCCCCAATCTTCCTTTTTTTTCAATAGTCTTAATACATTGATTCCCCCCCCCCCCCCCCCCAATTATCCAGAAATGTGTTAGATCTATCACTCCACATGCCGTGACATATTTGGAACCACTTGGCTGTTTTAACAATTCATTCTTGCAAAGCATGCTCAGCCAGTTTATTAGTTTAACTTACAGGAGGGAGGGCGCAGTTGAACTGTTCTCACCCACTTTATCACTTCCCCTAGATTCACCTTTCCTTCAGCTGAGAAGAAGAGAAGAAAATAAAAATTAGTTGGTGGCCAGGCGGGAGCAGGCATCATTCAAGGTACTTCAGACAACATCAAACTGTTCCAGTTTGACAGGGACAGTCCCAAACAATCATCTACTCATGTTTGAGTTGCTTTAAAAATGTCCTAGTTTAACTTCCACTTTTCCTTGTTGTCCTTTGCTTGCCCCAGTTGCTGTAAGCTGAGTTGAAAATGCAAATGTTGTAGGAAAGTGGGAAGAAGAGAAGGAGGTAGAATCTTGTTACTAGACTCAAGCAAAAGCAAACTGCAGCAATTTCTCTTAGCTTGTCTATTTGGACTCATTAATAAGTTTTGCCATATTGACTACACTTGGATGATGCTTCGTCAAGTGTATTCTCATTTTCATCTGTCAAAACGTTAGACTGTAAGCCTTCATGAATCTGATACCTTTCCCATTATCTCCAACCAATACTTCTATCACCACTGAAGGGCACAAGATTGGACACGTTATTTCGAGCAACAACTGTCTATTTGAAACTCCCAATTTTGTAACATGTAGGGATAGATATTTTCTATTCTAGCATTTTTAGAATGAAAGTCCAATTTCTATTCCTAGGTTAAATAGGTCAGTTGAATAAATACTGACTTGACATACAGCTGTTGATTCAACAGATGTATTCTATGCTGGACTAGAAATTGAATGTAGTTCATAATTTAAAGGTATGTTCAAAGCTGTACTCCACAACCAAATAGCTAGATCTGGAGTCTGGAGTTTATTCCCTGGTTGCAGAATATGTGTTTCTTATAGTGTATATAAATCATGCATACACATTTTGTTTCATTTCATGTATTTTAAAATAAATTCTATAACTGCAAAAATACATCTAAAAGGCTAAACAATATGATCCTAGCAGATATGATAGGTTATGAACAAAAAAAATTACAGTAGAGTCTCAATTATCCAAGCCTCGCTTATCCAAACTTCTGGATTATCCAAGCTATTTTTGTAGTCAATGTTTTCAATATATCGTGATATTTTGGTGCTAAATTCGTAAATACAGTAATTACAACATAACATTACTGCATATTAAACTGCTTCTTCTGTCAAATTTGTTGTAAAACATGATGTTTTGGTGCTTCATTTGTAAAATCATAACCTAATTTGATGTTTAATAGGCTTTTCCTTAATCCCTCCTGATTATTCAAGATATTCGCTTATCCAAGCTTCTGCCAGCCCGTTTAGCTTGGATAAGTGAGACTCTACTGTAACAAGAACATATCTTTAAAATTATTCTGAAAATTATTTTGATTTTCTAAGCCATACACATCAGAGTCCAGTGATCCAGTAACAAAATGTTTATTGAAGAAAGTATATAAAAAGAGGGGGAAAAGGCAAATCCAAAAGAGGCAGTCAGGATTAAAAAGCAATACAGAAAATAAGCCAGAGTTCAGTAGCACTAACCCAGTAAGGCCATGGTAAATCCCAGAGCCAAGGAATCCAAAAACACAGAATTAATCCAAGGTATATCCATTGGTAAACTCTCCAAAGGTAAACTCCCAGGTAAACTCTCCAAAGGTACATAAGCATAGACAGGAACATAAAACAAGAATCTCGACAATATAAGAACCAGGAACTTGAAAACACGAACAGGAGACCAATCCCCCTTAACAACGTTGTCTCCTATGAGATGCTTGAAGCCAAACCACTTAATTGAAGCCCGCCAGGTTCCCATGAGATCATGTCTAATGCACCTGGACTTCAAGGTCTTAACTCGAATCCTCTAGGAAGACCTAGTTTTCCTGCTTTTCACACCTTGCATACTCAAATCTAATCTACACTCGCTCGAAACCTCCTCATCTTCCCAAGGCCTTTTCTCAAGGGAACTGGTACTTTCAGTATCTCTGGTTGCCTGGGAATGATCTAAAGAATTCCAAATATCAGCCTAGTCAGCCTGATCTGCCTGCAATTTCCCCTAAATACTCACAGACGCCTCATTTTGGAAACATATCACCACCACCCCTTCATCCTCTGAACTTTTAGAAAAATCCTCTGATACTTGCCAGACTACAACACATACAACCTGTGACATTTATGTACTAGAAGGATTGATGATAGTTCTATTCATTCACCATCAAACCCCAGACGTTCTAAATTTGCAAATTATTCAAGAGCTCGCCAGAATTTCCAAATAACAGAAAATACTAACCATCCACTGTTGTATTTTTTAATACTTCTTTGAGTTCTTCTTCTGTAAGATGGATGCCTATGTTGGCCATGACATTGTCCAAGTCCTTTATACTGACTTTATCTCCTGAATTGTGAAGAAAAAAGAGACAAGGTAGAGGCAGAGCCCACATATATTAACCAGAGAAAGAGATTAGCAAATCAATCTATAACATTTGCTTTAGTAAGACCCCTGTGCACACAGGTGATTTATGGGAACCTTTTATTTTTCATGACATCTGAACTTTACATTTTACAAACTATTTTTCTGATGTTGTCTATCTTATCTTTGGCCACATACAAGTTCCAGCACAACTTGTTATGGTGTTGCTACACGGCATTCACTTGAATACTAACTTATGTCTATTCAGTGCCCATAGCAAATAGTTTTGCAGCAGACAAAAATTGGGAGTTTGGATTAGGGTATCATCAGTATACTAATCACACTTGGCCCTATTTCTTCTTGTTGTTGGTACCAGTTGCATCTGTGCAGGCACTGAACATTACAACAGTAATAGGTTAGACGAGTAACAGCAAACCGGAGCTGAATCCCAACAAGATATAGGCTTTTTTGATTAGTGGTTTTCCAGTTTGGGAATTGGGAATTGGATATCGTGGGAGTACTCTCATATCCATTCCTGGAGGCCCAAGCAAACTCTGTAGCTTGAGAAGCTTCCTGCCACATTTGACTGGTGCACCAGCTATAGTATTTCTTGGAAAGAGATAACTTAGCAATAATAATCCTTGTGCTATTAAACCTCTGTTTAGATTATCATAATTCATTTTATACAGGGCTGCCTTGATAAAGACCCAATAGCTTCAGCAAGTGCAAAATATAACAGCTTGATTGCGGACTGGAATACTATTTAGATAGCATATGTCAATCTTAAAGGAATTGCCCTGGCTGTCATTACATTTCAGATGTGAATTCAAGATTTTTGTGATGAATAAATGGCTTGGATCTCAGTACATGAGGGAGTGCTTCTCCTTGTAACGTCCCTGGCTGAGGATTTTGTTTTGCTGGGAAAGAGGCTCCTCCATGTCCCACCAGTGAGATAAATACAGTGTGTTGGGATATGGGAGAGCAGAACTCCAGCTGTCATTTAGATGCCATGGGAAAACCTGGCTGTTCACAAAAGACTTTGGACTTCACTAATTCATTCCAAATATCTGTTAATATTTATAAAACATTTAAATATTTTAAACTAATTAGTTTGAGTGCTATTTGGAAGCCACCGCGAGTTCTTTGCTATAGGGAGGGTGTAACAGCAACAATACTTTCTTACTTTTACTTCTATTGTTTATTTATTCCAAACCTTCTTCCAAAAATTCTTTATAATATAATAATACACAGGCTGAGACACAGATCAGCACAGAGGGAAGAGTGTCCCTCTTAGTCACTGTTAATAAGGAACACTTCTGATGAGATACCAGGCAGTGCTGTAGTAGAAAAGCATCTATATCCAACATCCATAATTTTACTCACGTTCATGCTTTGAAGGTCTTTCCATGAGCAAAATACTCTCCAATACATCCTTCAAATTCACTCTGCCATCAACTGAAAATCACAATTACAATCATACCCATGGTCAATAGAATGAAGCATGTTCCTTTTATAATAGGCTCGTTTGTGACTAGAATGTGTTTGGGTGTAGAAAGATACTCCAGTATCCCCAAGTGGCTTATCTCAAGAAAGGATGGCATGGGCGAAATGTTTCCTCACCAAAAGAGGATAATAATAATAATAATAATAATAATAATAATAATAATAATAATTTATTTATATCCCACCATATCTCCTTGTGGGGACTCAGAGTGGTTTACAGCAAGCAATGGCAAACATTCAATTTCATAAGGTGCTAAAGAACCAAAACCACCAGAACCCCTCAAGAAAATCCCAAATTATGTTGTAAATATAAACTTCTTTTGTGCCCCCTTAGATGACACTATGTAACATGATTTTTGTTCTTGAGTTATAAATGTAATTTCCTAATTGGTTCTATCATAAAAACATGGAAAAAAGTTTATTAAACTGCAAAATCTTTGTTTTTGTGAGACATCCTACAGCACATTTTGATGTAGTTTTTCAATGAATATTTCACAGAGTCTCAACCAAATCCATCTGAACAAATTTTACAGGAATGGAAAAAAAAGTCTTCTGAGGATATACATTTTTTTTGCTGTAAAATGTAATTTTCCAAGCCCTGTACCAAAGTGATTTGATACAATTTGATAGTTTTGATCTGTGCATAATATTCTATACTTAGGCAACAATTTGCTGCCACCTATAATGCATTTTTTCTGTTTTGTGGTAGCTTTCCATGCTCTGATTTAGGGACACAAATATAGCACAAAGCAAAATAGAAGGAAACCACCTCAAATGCATATAGTTTAAGCTTTTGTTCTTATCTACTCACTATCAATAATGACATGTTTCAAAGCTTCCTGCATTTCCTCTTCTGTTACTTGGATGCCCATCTTGGTTAGAGCTGAGTCACCAATCTCAATAGCTTTCCCTGAGATGAATTCAGAGGAATATCAATGTAATGTGATTATCTGAGGTTTATACTTTAGAAGCTACACATAACCACCTTATATGTAACCATTAGCTCTACATTAAAACCAGTGAATTAAAACATATAAAAATGGTTACATCAATTATTAGAATCACACAATCCAGAGTCATAGTTCAGGGCCATTCCAATTGTCATTGCACAGATTCTACATTCATTTATTGCACTGCAGTTATTCTCCAAAAGCTTGGTTCCATGGCCATGTTTTAGCTTTCTTTCTGAAGGCTAGAAGGGAAGAAGCTGATCAGATATCACTGGAGAGGGAGTTGCATAGGCGAGGGGCAACCACTGAGAAGGCCCTGTCTCTTGTTCCCACCAGTTGCACCTGTGAAGGAGGTGAAAGAGCGGGGCCTCCCCAGAAAATCTTAATCTCCATGATGCTTCATAGAGGGAGATACGTTTGTACAGGTAAGCTGGGTGGGAACCGTTTAGGGCTTTATAGGCTAAAGACAGCACTTTGAATTGTGCTTGGTAGCAGATTGGCAGCCAGTGGAGCTGATGTAACAGGGGAGTTGCATGCTCCCTGTACACCGCCCTGGTAAGAAACCTGGCTGCCAGCAATTGGACCACTTGAAGCTTCTGAGAAGTCTTCAAAGGCAGCCCCACTTAGAGCATGTTGCAGTAGTCTATTAATGTAACAAGAGCGTGGCCTACCGTGGCCTACCGTGGCACTGGATTAGATAGCATTTTGGGCTAATCACATGTTCCAGCAATTAAAGATTAATTTTGTGTCAAATATAAGTACAGTAGAGAAGTACCAGTTCCTGGCCAGTATGTTTGCAAGCTGAACTAGCAAAGACACCTTCATAAAAAGGTTCCCCCTTGTGCTTAAAAACGTTTGAAAAAAGCAAAATGGCTTTGGCTGAACTGAAAAACCCACTTCGTCAGCACCCATTGAATATTTGTTCATAGGTGAAAAATAATCCAGCAATGGCACTTTTATTTAAAACAAAGATATTATGTTATAATGGAAATGTCTGAAACCATTTCTGTTCCTTTAATGTTCTCGCAAGCACCAATCTGGCAGGTGGTAAAATCCAGTTTGGGAAAAGGAGAACATTGTGTTTTCATGTTTCCTGTGAAAGTTTTCACACTGAAGGCATCTCCACACACAACCACTGTTTTCTACATTAATAATAATAATAATAATAATAATAATAATAATAATAATAATAATAATAATAATAAATGCACTTTATTTATATCCCACTTTATCTCCCCGGAGGGACTCTGAGCGGATTAAACTACACATATAAGTCTAACATTCAATGCCTTTTACACAAACAACATACAATACACAGATAAGGTAAAGGCTTTTTCCTTTTTCATTTCCGGCATCTGGAGGCAATGCTCAACTCTGACCCTGGGGAGTGCTCTTGTTCCATTTTCCTTGCCAAAGGAACCTGATGTCCGTAGATCTCTCCCTATTTTTTTGCCGGCATGGCTGTGTGTCTGCATGAGGTGACCTTTTACCTCCCAGCCGAGGCGGTACCTATTGTTCTACTCACATTGCATGCTTTTGAACTGCTAGGTTGACAATCGGGAGCTCACCCCAACTTGCGGCTTTGAACTACTAACCCTCTGGTCAGCAGCTTTTCCTGCAGCTAGCAGCTTTAACTATGGTGCTACCATGGCGGTAATGTACTTAATAAGAGGATAAATATTAACTTGGGTGTGGAATGAGGGTTTCATTGGGGGAATCGTGCAAAGGAATAAGATTTTATTTTTTAAAACCCGTTTGTGGCTGTAATCTGAAAACAAATGTGAAGACAAAAATGTGCATTACCATATGTCTGACATTATATGAAGGTAAGCTGCAATGTTTAGCAGTTGCAGTACAAGGTAAGTAAGATTCTGCTTTCCTTTTCACATCAGGCAGTGAGGAGGACTTAACTTGCTCCACAAATTAATACAGCTATGTATTTGAACAGAGGAACTTACTTTCTCAAGCACCTATTTTCTGAATGCTCACAACATTCCTAGTGATGTCTCATAATAACCAGCCAGAATGGTAAAGACTGAAGTCTAGGAGACAATAGCAACTGGTCAGAGTTTAACTAACCCTAGTAGCTCAGCAGTGGACCTCACATATGTGAAAACAGTAAAAACTTTCAAGTAATGCAGAAAGCAATCTTCCTTCATTATATCTCATTAACCTCAGATTTCACACCTTCCCAGGAAACCTTTACAAGTACAAAAGTATGGAAAGTTCAGATGCAACTGCTGTAAGCCTACCAGAGGCTGCCATGACTGAGTCTGCCATAATTAAAATATGGTCCCAGTCCCACTCACCTTCTGCACCTAGTATTAGCCGAACAGTCCTCCTCACCGCATTCATGAAGTCATTTAGGTTAACTCTGCCATCCTCTGGAAAACAAAAAGGGAAATGATCTGTTCTGCTTCTTCGTTCAGGAACTCAGCCAGTCAAGGAAGCAGAACAGCCACAACCATTAGTTAAGCCACAAGAGGGCACATTAGCAATTGAACAGAATACGCAGAAGTGATAAAATCCAACTTCAGGCAGGCATGAAAGCCTGTGCACAAAACAGATGCTACAAGTTTCTAGGTAAGCTATAGATTAAGATATTGTATTATGAGAAAAGATCAGCATTAAAATACCATACCACACAAATAAAAATTCATTAAAAATTAAAATGTTAAAAAGTCATTAAAACAACAGTACAACTAAAACAGCATAGTAAACTTTTTAAGGCCTTTTAATTAAAAGACTATTGTAAATGGCAACCTACCAAGCCACACACTATTTGTTTGTTAAGGTATATATTTGGTAACCTGTATTCTATGTGCATGTTGATTTGCCAGTTTATTTGACTCTTTGGCGTGGGAGGAGTTATAGACATGTGATTATACTGAGCATGTGCAGACTCAAGACTCCATTTTGTGTTCAGTATCTGTTTAGACTTCAATGGGAGCAGATGTCTTCCATCAGAACTCAGAGGAGGTGAATGCATACAAGTTGGTGTTTGGACTTCAGTGGAGAAGTCAGTTTAGAGACTTCAATATTTCCTTATGGACTTCAGTGAGTACAGCTATACTAGAGACTATGTTCTATTGATAAAGACTGATACCCTGTGTTCTCAACACAGAGAGAATAACTATATCCTGTAACTGAACTTTATTAACAAATGTGCCTGTATGGTGAATTAATACAAGATACGTTATTTTTCAAAGAAGACTGCTTTTTTATGTCTGAGTGCATATTTTAACTAAGAGGTTTAAAGGAAGTGTTTATCTTTTGGGCAACTTCAATGGCAAAGAAACAACCATCCTCTGATAACCAAATATATTTTTGTAGTGGCATGTATTTATCCTTGGCAGTTTAACAGCTGAAGTTACTTGTGCGTTATTACGTTAATGCTTGTGAATGCTTTTCTTGACTAGTGGTTTTCCAAAGGTGGTCTCCACATATTCATGGAGATTTACATTTGCCAAAAGGATATGTGCCCATAGACTGGGTGCAGTTATGTTCCAATAGCTTATGCAATAAGTTATGTTTTGCAATAGGTTATGGAATGTCCAATAAAAACTTTTAGAGCCCAGGGACAGCCAATGAGAATATCCTTTGTTCAAAAGCATATTAGTATAATACACTTGATTTGAAAAGACAAACTGTACGGAGGAAAAAATATACATCAAAGATGTTATCGACTGAAATATTTTAAATTATTATTTCACATAAAATATACAAAGTTGTGAATGACTCTATACACAGGATTCCTTGTACCATCACTCAAAAGACAGTGGGCATATATTTTTCCTTTCTATAAAAAAAACAAAAAACAAAGAAATAGTAGGAAACATGGTTATAAGTGGAAGATGACAGTATCAGAACTGAATGAACTGAGGAAACTGTAGAACAAAATCTGTGATAGAAAGCAGTTTTGGGGCTTCAAAAGAGCTTATGAAGTTACACAAAGAATCATAAAGATGAATCAGCCAAAAGGAGAATCTCTGGATCAAGGTGTAATTTGATCATGTGTTTAAAAGACTCACCATCTACATATGCATATTTCAAAGCTTCTTGGATTTCACTGTTGGTTAGGTGAATGCTCATCTTGGCCAGAACAGCATCCAGGTCGTGTACATGCACCCTTTCCACTAAGTGAGAAATGATAAATGTGACAACATACCCAGGGCTTCAAATGCTCTCCTTGGGTTAGAGCTGAATCCAGACAGTGTTCGATGCCAAAAGGCATACTGTGCCAATGAACAGTGGTTCTCAACCTGGGGACCCCAGATGTAGCTGTTAGGATTTCTGGGAGTTGAAGGCCAAAAACATCTGGGGGCCCAGGTTGAGAACCATTGCCATAGAAGAAAATATTGTAAAATTTAATGTGCATTAGAATTGCTTTGAAATTTTTATTCTGCTCTTCCTAATTAAAGAGAGCAGGGAGTTATAAAGTACAAACCCAGAATTTTAATTTTTTCACCCTTACTATTTGTCATAATCTTATTCTTTAATTTCTGCAATATCATTAAGTATTGAGTGTTCACTGTCAATAAATATTGTTACAACAACCATAAAACTAGAACCCCAGGGTCTTTTTTTTAAAAAAAGTTGCTTCCTAAGAACCTTATTTCTGTCTTTATAATATTCTACAGTCCTAGGCCAAGATCTTACATATATTTTAGATGTTGCATAAATATAGTGGACCCTTGGTTCTAGAACCCCCTGTTCCAATGGCTATCAAAATCTGCCGATGCCAAAAAGCCCATTATAAACAGTGTTGTAAAATGCTATCCCTTTTAGAAACGACAAAATCAAGACTTTTAGGAGTTTTAAAAAAAAGAATATTGTCAAGTTGTGATGGTTGAATGCATGAATACAGAATCCATGGATATAGAGGGCCAATTGTATATACCAGCAAGGTGGCATAATTACACTGAATTCCATACTGCCAGTCGTGAAATAGTCACCGTGTCATTGAATTCACCAGTTGTTCAATGACCGTTCAGTTCACCACCCACTGAGGTAATAAGAGTGGTATGCGTGGAGTACCTTGCTGTACTAGGGACTGTACTCCTGCAACCTCTGAGATAGGACAACTGCTCCTCCATTTGTTCTTATTCTAGCATAGTACCCCAGCAGAATTTTGATCCTAGGGATACCATGACACACATACACAATCCCGAGTGTACTATCTGTTTGTCAAATTTGTTTCTCATGTAAGTTAGTTCATCCTTAACAAATGCCTTCCTTTGGCTTAAGCCCTCCAGACACCAAATTCTGCGGACTTGTCTGAACAGATTTCTATAAAGCGCCAAATGAAACCCACTTACTTCCAGCTTCAGACTGGGTTTTCTTCACACTTTCTATCAGTTCAGTCATGTTCACCTTCCCATTTTCTATAAAGGTAAAAAATTGGTATATGAGAGGAAGAAAGAGAAGGGGGAGCAGGTAGGGACAAAACTGGGCAACCTGCAATGCAGAAAGCAGTATTTAGAATAGGGATGCGTGTGTGTGAGATAATTTTTTAAAGGAAATTATAATACTTAAACAAGGATGAAAATCAATAGTTCATTATATGTTAGGATCCTGTTATTAAAAGCCCTACGCTGTTGATGCAGATTCAAAGGTATGCTTATCCACGTTCAGCCAAAGCTCAGTCTGAGTGAAAACAGCCTGCAAACTCCAGACATGCATGGGGTTTTTTTTATGACAGAGGAAACCATGAACCAAACGTCCTTCAACTCTTGAGAACCCTGACCTATGTGAACACAGAAATATTGGGAGCTTGTGACAGAATACTAGCTCATATCAGAATGCTGCCCAATTCATTCTTCAATAGGAAGTATGTTTTAAGATCATCCTTGGGCTCTGAAAATCAACATATCAATTAGGCTTGGTGATATATTGGTATTTAAATTTGTTTAAATTTAAAAGAAAAACAACAACAAAACACAGAAATTTCACAACATCCTGCACCACAATCCATCTCCACTGACATGAACCAACAGCCAGCCACCATCCTCTCTGTTTAAACTACAATAAAATAGTAAAAATACATACACACACTAAAAATACAACAGGCTTTTCCACTCCTCAAGTAAAAGCAACTATCAAACTATTTCATATATGTCTCATTCTACGTAATTGCATTTCAGCTTCTGCTAAATAAAAAAACGAAATATTTAAAACTGATATCTAATTTTGAGTCATAATATCAATTTATTAATTTTGACCAGAATTCCAGTTTATATTTCAGTAACTTCATCTTTAGATTATTACTTTAATATTTCACCAACTTTTATTCCCTATTTATTTAAATGCATTAAGATTAATCATGCCGTAATATCATCCCCCCAATTTTCCCTTCAAATCTAGATTAACCTTATTGTATTTCAAAAAAAAAAAATTCAATATAATATTTTTATATTTCCTCCTTCAAATTAGATGTTCCATCTGCCCACAGATGATATTACTACCAGCAGTTTAACATTTTGTCAAAGGTTCGGTTCTTGTAATTTCATCTTTATATTTCCTTTTCCTTTTATTTATTTCATCAGCCCACTCCATTCTATAAAAAAAGATATTAGGTTATTTTAATTCTTCCAGAGTTTTCTTTTCGTTTATCTCAGTCCAATCTCAATATTTTTCTTGTGGATGAGACCATCCTTAAAGTAACAATATGTCCATTTATTTTTAACATGTTTATCCCATCAGAAGGGGCTTCTGTGGTTTATCCCACACAGGGTTTCTTGCAGATTATTCCTTTTAAGCCAAAGTGAAATATTGTTGAAGTAGCTTCTTTTCTGGTCTCTTAGACCAGCTGCGTTTATGGTTCTTCTTAATGAAGTCTGTAGATTTTCTAAATAGTTTATGATATCTTCAGCAGTTAATCTGCTTCTCTTTTCCAGCCTTGCTTATATAAGTTTAAATGTCTTCACACCTTCATTCAATTTAATACTTCAAAGGGACTAAATCCGTAACTTGCTTGAACCATTTCTTGATAAGCAAACAAGACGTATTGTAGTTTCATGTCCCAAACGACCAGCTGGAAGACCTCTAACAGATAAATGAGCTGTCAGAATTAAAAAATCATATAAAGACCAAACCCCTTCTGACAGGCATACCCAGAAGAGTTTTAAATGTGTGTCCTTTGTTTAATCTTTATTTTGTGTATTTTAATATGTATTTTATAGAAATACATTTTAATACGTGAATCTGTACTGTAGTGCTTTTGCAATGCTTATGTGTTTCAATTATTCTGTAACCTGCCTCAAGCCATGAGGAGAGGCAGGTAAGAAATTTATTATTATTATTATTATTATTATTATTATTATTATTATTATTATTATTATTATTATTATTACTATTTTCAAACACATATGCTTTTAACTTATTAATGTTTCATTAAATCTCTCTACTAACTAGAAATAGTTTATTCCTATGTAGATAGTTTAAAAAAATTTCCAGGATATATTGCAACCATTTTAAAGGAGTTATTGATATCTTCTTTCAATTAAAAGAAATTGGTCTGGATGGGAAGGAGAACATTGGGCCTTTATGCTAGGTTTTTGGAAAATGAAGGCATGCTCTTCTACATCTCTAGAGGCAATAGTAAGCAATAACAAAGAAGAGATCTGTCACTGGTCAATTGTTTATATTAGAAGTGTCACACTTGTGGCCCTCAAAATGTTTCAGCCCCCAGATCCCAAAAGCTTGTCCAATGTCAATGTATTCTGGAAGCTGAAGTCCAAAACACCCAAAGGGCCACAGGTTTGACACTACTGGTCTATAGCATTACCAGCTTCAAAAGTTTATTGACCAAATTGCTTACTCAGCTTCTTTCACCCACATAAATTGAAAATTATTTTTAAGGATGTCCCATCTAGTAATAAATGTTTTCAGTTAAGAGAGATCGCATTTAAATAGCTTGGGCAGGCTCTAAGATAATAAGAAATTAAACAGAAGCATCTCTCCTGCCCAGCTACACTTACCATCCACCTTCACACGTTTCAAAGTGTCTTGGAGCTGCTCTTTGGTTAGGTAGATCCCCATATTGGACAAAAGGGAAC
The DNA here is from genome assembly GCF_035594765.1 of Anolis carolinensis. Taxonomy (NCBI): domain Eukaryota; kingdom Metazoa; phylum Chordata; class Lepidosauria; order Squamata; family Anolidae; genus Anolis; species Anolis carolinensis. Next base: position 36,410,576 of record NC_085846.1, read on the forward strand.
TGACATCATCCACAGCAACTGTATCACTTTGGCCACCTTGACATAAAGGATTAAGAATACCAGACTTTTGGAATACACTGAAGAGGATTAACTGGTCAAAAAAGTACTAGCAGAATTATTAGTTTTCCACATTATCCAAAAAAAGAAAATTCCTGCAAGATGAAGTCAAATATTCATATAGACCAGCACTGTAATGGATGGTCCTCCCATGTCAGTGGTTATGTTGCAGGGATGGTTAATCTGCTCCAGGTTGGAAAGGTGCTTTTCAAGTTGCTGAAAGGCCCTGGAGAGAGCCCCCCCCACACACACACACAACATAACATCCAGCTGTTTCTGTCAGTGGTCCAGTAGCTAGATACTTTTAACTTGATGTTATGGCAAGGAGCTTCTTTCAGCGCTACTGTGAAATTCAATTTGTCTCATTCTGATGGAACATGAAGCAAAGGCAAAATATGGTAAGGCACACATGTCATCAGTACAGTTTATAATGAATTAAATGCTTTGTTAAATCTTATTTCCTTATTTCCTAAAATAAATTTCATGTGACATCAACTTAGAAAGTACTGAGCTCTAAAACCATTTACTGGTGCATGAATGCCAATGGTGGGTGATGACATTTCTTCTGCTTCTAGACAACAATGGCCAGAACTATATCTATACCATTGGTTCACAACCTTTGGTCCTCCAGGTGTTTTGGACTTCAGCTCCTACAGTTCCTAACAGCTGCTAAGCTGGTTGGGATTTCTGGGAGTTGAAGTCCAAAACACTTGGAGACCCAAAGGTTGGGAACAACTAATCTATACATAGCTTGGCAATGCCAAGTTGGCGTAATTCCTTTTTAATAGACCATAACTTTCAGAATCCCTCAACAGTAATGCTTAGTGGTCATGCTAGTTTGGAGACTCTGGAAGTTGGAGTCCAAAGTGTAGTTCCAATTAAAACTGAGGTCCTATTGATTCTCTAGGACCATACCAAGACATCACTTACATAGGATCAACTGATTCAACAGTCTGCTCCAACTATTATTTGGATACCCGTATAAATACCCGTATCTATATGAACCAAGATGACCCAGAGATCTGTTTTCACTTACTTTCAGGTTTGGAAAAGCGTTGGGTGTTTGTCAAGCCAAACATGAAGTCTTTCACACTTACTGTGTCATCATCTGCAAATTAATTAATTAATTAATCTGATTTGAATTCAAAGTAAAGAGGCAAAACAATGTAAAGCTTTGAACAAAAAAATAAGAGTATTTTAATTAATTATTGATTGTGTCTACAGAAGGGGGAATTCAAAAGCTTTTTCCCTACAGAATAAACTTGTGAGACTTTGCCGCATATTTCAGAACTTTCAAAATAGAGACTTCATTTGCGGAAAAACACAGAATTTTGCACAATAAAACCTGTTTTGTGCAAAATCACTATTTTGTGCAAAAAAGAAGCTGTACAAAATATAATGACTATTGCACACATAGAAATTCTACAGAAAAGTCTCCAAATGTGAAAAATCATGGAAAATGCATGAATATTTTTGCAATATCTCAAGATGTGCTGGGACACCCTTTCTCAATGAGGGCAATAAAGCTTGTTAATATCGTTTACATCCTTATCAGAAATGGAGTAATATAAAAAATAATATAGAACATTACTTTAGCTGGACTCTCCAATTAAAATTGGCCTTCATTGTTTAATGAGTTAAAGCACAGTTTTCAAACTGTGTGTCATGACACATTTGCATGTCACCTGCAGCATGCAGTTCAAACATAACGAGAAATGAAAACAACTTGGAAAAGTATGTTATTATCTTACAAATCATATATATTTAAAATATACATGAAAAGTTTTCATGACATATGCTATGTCCTCATACATTTCATTATTATAATGCATGGGTGTATCCATGTCTCTTATAAGGGGTTGGTTTCACCTCTGAATTACTTTCTTGCTAAATGATACATGTCTGAAAAGTGTGTTACCAACATGAAATGTTTAGAAAGCTCTGAATTAAAGCTTTTGTTCATCCATTTAGCATTTAGATGTTAAAAACTTGAAAACCTTACAAAAAGGATGAGCAGATTGTCTGGCTCTCAAGTCATGGTTTTAATATCCTTGTCGAATTTTGACACATGTGCAGAAATGTAATGGTCAATTTTATTGATAAGCCTTACCATTCTTGGAGACATACTTCAACGCCTGCTGGATTTCATCTGGAGACAAATGGAGATCCATTCTCCGTGTGATAGACTCCAGTTCTTCAATGTTTGCCTTGTCTTCTTTGATGCTGTTCATTGTTTGCATGGCTTCTTCCATTTCTGCATAGATATAAGAAATAACACTATGAAGCATCTGAAAGAAAGATTTACAGCAAAGCATGTCATGGTCCTCTCATACGACCAGTAGTGATACATTTTGTACTTGCCTACAGCTGTGGAGAATCGTCTTGTTCGGGGCAAAATTTTCATGAAATCTTTCAGGGTCACCTTTCCATCATCTGAAATGCAGAGCAGAGCAAAAATGGAAAATAACCCCTAATGTACAGTTTGGATATATGGCCCTGGATCCAATGACACCTTAACAAAAACAAAACTGGTTGAGCACTTTGATATAAAAGTTTGAAACCTGTAATCCAGAGGTACTTAGAAACTCTAGTGATGATGTGATCTTCCTGAAAGCTTCTGAGAATCCACTGTTTCCACTGCCCTGGGAATGTTGAGGTACCCAAGGCCCAAGAACAACGGAGATTAGACATTTTTAAGGCTCCAGGACTTTATGTGTGTCAGGTATCCTGAGGGCCACCTATGGCCAAGGGCTTCTTACACTTGAATATTCCAGATGCAAGGGATATAGCATGTTTCCCAGAGCATCTAATACTAAAGACTCCAGTATTGTCACATCCCACCAACTTGCTAGTAGTACAATCTCAACACTAGATAAGACCTAAGATCTCACCACGAACTACTGAGTATTTCAAAGATTCAAAAGGAATCATTAGTTAATAATTACAATCCTTTTAAGATTATCATCTTAGAATACACTTAGGCAAAAGGCCACTGGTTTGGGGCAATCAATGAATTCTGGCCACTCTATGCTCTACAGACCTACCCAATGCTTGTGTTGGAGACAGATCACATTAAGCGTGCAACTGAGGTTCATGAAGAGATCCAGTGGAAATTGGGATTTTTTTAGAAAGCATGACAGATAGTATGCTTTTTCTACTCATATATGGGAGATATGTAGCTGTTCATTTAAATACATTTATGCATCTGTTTGTTTGTTTACACAGCATGGGGAAAAAACTGGATAGATTTTCACCACATTTGGGGCAGTCCAATTATTAGTTATTTATTATAGTATTTTAGGAGCCCCTAGTAGCACAACGGATTAAACCGACGAGCTGCTGAATATGCTGACTGAAAGGTTGGCAGTTTGAATCTGGGGAGCGAGGTGAGCTCCTGCTGTTAACCCCAGCTTCTGCCAACCTAGAAGTTCAAAAACATGCAAATGTGAGTAGATCAATAGGTACTGCTTCAGTGGGAAGGTAATGGCACTCCATGCGGTCATGCTGGCCACATGCCCGGGGCTGTGGCGCAGACGGGAGAGCAATGAGTCACTGACCAGAAGGTCATAAGTTCGAGGCCCGCTCGGAGCTATGTTTGTTTGTCTTTGTCCTGTGTTAAAAAGGCATTGAATGTTTGCCTAATATGTGTAATGTGATCCACCCTGAGTCCCCTTCGGGGTGAGAAGGGCGGAATATAAATGATATAAATAAATAAATAAATAAATAAATGACCTTGGAGGTGTCTATGGACAGTGCCGGCTCTTCGGCTCAGAAATGGAGATAAGAACCACTGTCCAGAGTTGGACATGACCAGACTTAATGTCAAGGGGAAGCCTTTACCTTATAGTATCTTTAGTGGCTGATCGGGAGTGGCATGATCAAGGGCATCTGAGACTAATGCACAATGTGAGAAATATCGGAGCACTAATGATGAGCAGATATCTATCTATCTATCTATGCTTCATCTAATTTATTTAGATTTCTTACGGTCCACTGGTATCTTTTTTTGCACCTCCTTCATTTCCTCCTTGGACAATGTGATGCCAATGGCAGTCAGCACATCATTCAGCTGAGAAACCTCAAATTTATCATTATCTATTACGTTGACGAGATTGTAGACATCATGAACAGCTGCAAAATGAAAGCAGAGAGTTATGCTAAGAGATAAGTATCTCCTTTTAAAATTAAATTTACACAAGAATACAAACACCTGATATATTGTGACCTTGACCTTGAACATTTACTCAGGTATGTTTGAGGAGAACCTCACAAGTGTAGTATGGGGTAGGAACCCTGAAAAAGGAGTATGATGGGAAACTAAGAGTGAAAGCAGTTTGCTTTTTGATTTTGCATTGCATTTGTATTTTATTATGGATGCTGCTGCTGCTCAGTTGTTTAGTCGTCTCCGACTCTACCATACTTCAAAAGATTGGAGGAGGACACATCACTCAGAAAACTTGGGTTATGAGGCAGCATAAATAAGTACCAAAAACAGATGGGACAGGATATCTTGCAGGTTAATATGGAGTCAAAAGTTGGACTCATAAAACTTTGACTTTGACTCAGTAATGGGTAAATATCTCAGTAGACAATCAAACAGAAGCAAGCTGGTTACTTTGAGAATCAAGCATCATGTTATATTAAGAAAGTTTCTTAAAGAAAAACATATTTAATGCTGGCCTCTGTTTTGTGACATAGCAGGAACCTGTTCTCCCATGTGGATTAGAAGTATTTTACTGTTTACTGCAATCAGCACGTTCAAGGGCAAGGAGCAGTTAGGAGATGATTTCCAGTGGGAAATGTATAAAGGGTATTTTCTCGAATTAGATTTTCAGAAGTAAACATAAACCCCTTTCCTTTCTGAAAATAATTTGTCTACACCAATAGCCCTGAGGGTCACATGGAGGTTTGGAATAGCTGCCCTGGGTCTCAGTTCTAGTTAAAGAGGGGCATAGATAAAAGAAAAGGAATGAGGAAAATTAAAGACATTCTTACTTTTGCAAACTTTGCTAGAATGGGAAAGAGGTTTTAACGTTGTCCCCATCCCAATGGCCTGGATTAATATTTCTGGAATGAGCACAATAGCAAAGCCTCCCTAATCATAGTGGCCTTGCAGAGAATCATTAGGGGGATCCCATAGGATCCCATAGGATGGAACCATACTGTAATATCACTATAATTATGGTGTGTGAACAGGCTCCTATACTACACTGTCATACCAATCTCATATCACTTTAATTGTGATGGCTCCATCCTACAGAATTTCATTTATTATTTACAGTTTTATACCCCTCCCTTCTCACCCCAAAGGGGACTCAGAGCGGCTCACAGAACACACATACAGCAAGGAGCTTTTCCTCCCGATTGACGTTGTAGAGAAGTTTTGTGTTAAACAGAGATTATTGATATGATTTTATTTATTTGTTTGTTAAGGGAAAAGGGAGTTATATATTAGCAAGGAAAAGCCTAACATGGAAACTAGCTGGAAGCAGCATTTGGTAGGTTGCCATGGTAACACAGCTTCCCTTGGGAGAAAAAGGGGGCGTGGCTAAGTTGACAGTTAGAGTATATTCCCTCTTTTTTAAAAAGGAGTTGCTGTGAGGGTTTGAAAAGGACAGTGGCAGTTAGGTTTTGGAAAGATTAGGAGCTGTGGAAATCAGCTAAGGACGGCAGCTTATGGTCACGCAGGGGAAAGGCTGGTGATATAAGTTGACCGGGTGTTTTATTTACTGTTCGAAGAGAAGTTATTTAAGATATATCCATTCAAGAAAGACTACATTGTAACTTAAGATCCTGAAACGTTTATGTATTGGAACCATACGCTTATGTACAAATAAAGATTGAATTTTGTTATTGTTCACAAAGATCAATCTCCTTGCCTTTCTGTAAGCCTGTTACCTCACGTTGGTAGCAGTTACCGTACCTATCTATATAAGTCACCGTACTTTCCTATATAAGTTACCATCTCTACTCATTTAAACCCATCAGTTCTGTTATCCTTCCTTATCCATAAATCCTCCCTGTCATACACTCACACATCCTCCATCCCTCCCTCTCACACACGCGCACATCTCCTCAATTGGAGGCAGCAGTGGGATTTAGAAAAAGGATTTCCCCTGCCTGAGTTGAGTACCACAAATTGGGCTCTCTTCAACGTCCTTTAAGGGTGCATTTATTACCTCCCCGCTAAAAGCAATACCTATTTATCTACTTACATTTCTTCTTTCAACCTGCTAGGTGGGCAGGTGAGCTGGGGCTAACTCTGGGTGCTCACTCTGACCCAGACTCGAACTGCCGACCTTTTGATCAGATGAGTTTTTCTGCAGCACAGTGGTTTAGCCCACTGTGCAAAGTCCGGTCTGTGGTATGGGGAAGAACTGAAAAATTCTCTGCTTGCTAGTGAGCTGTAGGGCTGTTGTTTGGGGGAAGGCACTAGAAAAATTCTAAATACCTTACTAAACTACAAACCTTTTAGAATTTTACACTGATTGATGTTTTTACACAGCTTTATTCTACTCTCTTTGGTCTTTATAAATCTTTTTGTCCAGATACATCTTCCTAATTAACACACAATAAACTCAATAATATCTGGAGCTTTCTGGAAGCAGATGTATTTGATCCGAATACACATGACACTGGAATTGCACAGTAGCACACTCCACTCAACTACTGAGATGATTTCTGGAGGCAATGGATTGCATCACAGTTTATTGAGATGTGCCACAAAAAAGGAAGTAAATATACATCAAACAAGTGCCAGATTGTTTTTGCTACTCAATCTTCGGGCCTCAATAAAAAAATTACAGTTTCCAAGTGTTTATTATTTTGAGGATATCAAGTGGTAATCACACCAATATAAAACAACAAAATGTGGAAAAAGTCAAAAGTTGGATGAATACTTCTGCAGGGTATTGTTCCTGCCCAAGCTCTCTTGGATCTTTGACTGATCTTTAATTATTGTTTTGACAATTTCCTAATCCTTGCCTATGGATCAGCTTCTTTGCATCTGCAGACTTTATAGTTCTCACTCACCTGAGAATTCTGAGAAGCGTTCATTATCCATCACATTGACCAGAAATTCCTTGAAAGTCACTTTTCCATTTTCTGAAAAGATAAGAACCCTAGGGTTGGAAAGGGGATATATTGAAAACATTGACTACAAAATGTGTTGGATAATCCAGAACGTTGGATAAGCGAGTGTTGGATAAGCAGGGCCGGCCGGAGATATTTTTTAATGGGAAGCGGGGGTGCTGAAAAGCGCCCCCGCCACCCGCGCCCTGGCCCCGCCCAGCGTGCCCTGGCCCCGCCTCCCACGCTGCGTGGGAGGCGGGGCCAGGGCGATTAGTGAGGGGGGCGGGGCCACAGTTGGCCCCGCCCCCGCCCAGCGTGGCCATTTTGCCCTTAGTAACAAACTAAGGGCAAAAATGGCTTATCTGGCTGTGCGCATGCGCACAGCCAGATAAGCCATTTTTGCCCTTAGTTTGTTACTAAGGGCAAAATGGCCTAGGTGTGCTGTGCGCACGCGCACAGCACACCTAGGCCATTCGGGCCTGACTTCCTGGTCGCGGCCGGCGACCGCCCGGGCGATCGCCGGCCGCGACCAGGAAGTCAGGCCCGAATGGGCTATCTGCGCTGTGCGCACGGGCACAGCGCAGATAGCCCATTCGGGCCTGACTTCCTGGTCGCGGCCGGCAATCGCCCGGGCGGTCGCCGGCCGCGACCAGGAAGTCAGGCCCGAATGGCCTAGGTGTGCTGTGCGCGTGCGCACAGCACACCTAGGCCATTTTGCCCTTAGTAACAAACTAAGGGCAAAAATGGCTTCTCTGGCTGTGCGCATGCGCACAGCCAGAGAAGCCATTTTTGCCCTTAGTTTGTTACTAAGGGCAAAATGGCCTAGGTGTGCTGTGCGCACGCGCACAGCACACCTAGGCCATTCGGGCCTGACTTCCTGGTCGCGGCCGGCGACCGCCCGGGCGATCGCCGGCCGCGACCAGGAACTTCCTGGTCGCGGCCGGCGATCGCCCGGGCGGTCGCCGGCCGCGACCAGGAAGTCAGGCCCGAATGGCCTAGCTGTGCTGTGCGCACAGCACAGCTAGGCCATTTTGCCCTTAGTAACAAACTAAGGGCAAAAATGGCTTCTCTGGCTGTGCGCATGCGCACAGCCAGAGAAGCCATTTTTGCCCTTAGTTTGTTACTAAGGGCAAAATGGCCTAGGTGTGCTGTGCGCACGCGCACAGCACACCTAGGCCATTCGGGCCTGACTTCCTGGTCGCGGCCGGCGACCGCCCGGGCGATCGCCGGCCGCGACCAGGAACTTCCTGGTCGCGGCCGGCGATCGCCCGGGCGGTCGCCGGCCGCGACCAGGAAGTCAGGCCCGAATGGCCTAGCTGTGCTGTGCGCGTGCGCACAGCACAGCTAGGCCATTTTGCCCTTAGTAACAAACTAAGGGCAAAAATGGCTTCTCTGGCTGTGCGCATGCGCACAGCCAGAGAAGCCATTTTTGCCCTTAGTTTGTTACTAAGGGCAAAATGGCCTAGGTGTGCTGTGCGCACGCGCACAGCACACCTAGGCCATTCGGGCCTGACTTCCTGGTCGCGGCCGGCGACCGCCCGGGCGATCGCCGGCCGCGACCAGGAACTTCCTGGTCGCGGCCGGCGATCGCCCGGGCGGTCGCCGGCCGCGACCAGGAAGTCAGGCCCGAATGGCCTAGCTGTGCTGTGCGCGTGCGCACAGCACAGCTAGGCCATTTTGCCCTTAGTAACAAACTAAGGGCAAAAATGGCTTCTCTGGCTGTGCGCATGCGCACAGCCAGAGAAGCCATTTTTGCCCTTAGTTTGTTACTAAGGGCAAAATGGCCTAGCTGTGCTGTGCGCACGCGCACAGCACACCTAGGCCATTCGGGCCTGACTTCCTGGTCGCGGCCGGCGACCGCCCGGGCGATCGCCGGCCGCGACCAGGAACTTCCTGGTCGCGGCCGGCGATCGCCCGGGCGGTCGCCGGCCGCGACCAGGAAGTCAGGCCCGAATGGCCTAGCTGTGCTGTGCGCGTGCGCACAGCACAGCTAGGCCATTTTGCCCTTAGTAACAAACTAAGGGCAAAAATGGCTTCTCTGGCTGTGCGCATGCGCACAGCCAGAGAAGCCATTTTTGCCCTTAGTTTGTTACTAAGGGCAAAATGGCCTAGCTGTGCTGTGCGCACGCGCACAGCACAGCTAGGCCATTCGGGCCTGACTTCCTGGTCGCGGCCGGCGACCGCCCGGGCGATCGCCGGCCGCGACCAGGAAGTCAGGCCCGAATGGCGCCCCTAGCAGCCAGCGCCCGAGGCGGCCGCGTCCGCGGCCGCCTAGTAACAACCGGCCCTGTGGATAAGTGAGACTCTACTGTATTATTAAATTGCTTTCCTCCTTCAACTCCCCCCCCCCCCCCCCATTAAAATAGAATAACCTTCTCTGTCTAGGCCCCTTTTAGGAGTTCGCCCGTATAATGGAACAGTATCAATAATTGAAATCATATTAAAAGGGGAGAGATATGTCTGAGGAAGAAAGTACAAATAAGGCAAGATGTATCAGATGAACTGTGATTGGTCAAGACCCTTTCGACAATGCTTCTGACATGATCCAAGGGGTGAGGCATCATGGAGAAAGGAAGGATTTAAATGTGAACTTCATTGTATTGTATGCATATGCCTTCATTTATTTTTTGTTTGCAAAGAACACACCTGCCTGCAGGTATATTTTATAAAATTTGCTGCTTCACCAAAAATTATGTTCAGAATATTTATAACAAAAAGACTTCAAGGGGGGCATATTTCTAACAACGGGCTCAGCTGAGGGGTATGAGGTGTGAACATTTGTGACCTGTGTAGATGTGCCCTTCATATATAAACTGAGGGCAAATTTTGGGGCCAAAATCATGGATTTTGATATGACCCATGGATGTCAAGGGTTGTATTATGTAGAAGGGAAAATGCCACTAATACCATTTCATTACCTAGGCATTCAAAAAGGTCAGAAGCAGAACTATGGTAGAGGGAGTAGAGAAGTTCGAAGTTTTTGCCTTTTATCATTCCAATCAGAGAAGGGAATGGATCTCTTTTTGCTAAGAGTTAAGGTACAGTACCAAGACTGACTGATAGGCTGATTTTTAAACTACATTTTGTAGACTTATACATGAATATTTAAGGAGATTTATGCCCCACCTGTTTCTCAGAGTGTAGTCTTAGCACCTTGTATCTGCCTTTCCACCTAGTCTCACCCAACAATTAATCCTATTCATCAGCCCACTCTTTCACAATTCCCTAATTGCTCCACTGTTATAAACAAATCCCACAAGGCTCAAGAGAACTGCAAAAGGGCTTACGCTTGCACGCAGCTTGAGGATTATACCTTCCCCAACCCAGCTGTAAGGGGACAGAAAACAGTAGTAGCACTCACCATCTATAGAGGTGCACTCCAAGGCCTTCTGGAACTCCATTGTATTCAAATATATACCCAAACAATGCAACATGGACTCTAGTTCTTCAACATCAACTTTTTCACCCTTGAGCTTGGTGAAGGCATGGATATTAGAGTGAAGTTCTGCCACAAAATGCGACAAGAAATAATACCGGATGTAGATCAATGGATAACAAAGTTAATAGAAATAAAGAACATGGACAGATTAACATACCTAATAGTCAAACAACAAGGATTGCCAAAGAAAAATACCGACTGGCAACCACTAATAAACTTTTTAATGAAAGAAAAGAATCTAAGAGTAACGTAAATACAGAACATTCAAAGAGAGACAGTATTACAAATATATACAAGTATAACAACAATATCGATGATAGTGAAGCTTCAATCAAAAGGAAGAAACAGAACCATTGGGACAGACCCCCATAAGGACAAGATTCAATATAGATGAAGATGGAAGTCTATGAACTTAATCTATTCTTATTTCATATATATTCTCTATTCTCTTTTTTTTCTTTTCTCTTTCTTGATTTCATCTCTAAGTCACATACCCTACTTTTCCCACTGTACTATAACCCAAAATGTTCCCCCACTTTCACTGTATTCCTTGAAAAATCTCATAAATAAAAATTAAAAAAAAAAAGTTCTGCCACAAAAGATAGCAAGCAAGGACTATAAGCACAGAATAAACCTGATCCAGGAATGAAACTTATGTTTGATAGGTCACATCTTGTTCAATTGAGCAACTCATTGATAGATGAGTGCGTTGTTGTTTATTTGTTCAGTCACTTCCGACTCTTCATGACCTTATGGACCAGCCCACGGCAGAGCTCCCTGTCGGCCGTGGCCACCCCAGCTTCTTCAAGGTCAAGCCAGTCACTTGAAGATATATGCAGAACTCACATTAAAATAAATTTGATCACATAAAATGATTTCGGTTCTGCATTTTCAGGACAGGGAATGAAGGAGGAAGCCTGGAAGGTCAAGACTGGTTGAAACAGAGCTTTTCTTATAGCTATCTGACACTCCTAATATAGGCATCGGATGTCCTAGAAACTACACATGCTCCTAGGTTTACACATCTACCACTACAACAGCAATAGAAATACCACAATTTAAAGATCAGAAGCATTGAAAGAGGGCTGGAATCACAACAGAAGGGACTAAAACCTTGCACATTTGATTGGCCCTATCTGGTCACAGAAATAACCAAGACCATTTTCAAAATATTTTTGAAAAAAATATTGTGATTGCCAAGCCTAATTCAACTTTATACCTCCAATCAACACCTGAAGATACCAAATGTTTAGAGAATTTAAATTATAATTCAACTAGCTGTGCCCGGCCACGCGTTGCTGTGGCGTTGTCTGGTGGTGTTGGTGAGAAATTTGAGTTAGTGGTGGTATTGAATGTCTGTTGTATGGTTGTCTTTATGCTTAGTATGTACAGTAGAGTCAGGCCTCTCTGAGTATACAGCTATCTTCTTTCTATGTGAAAAAGATAAGCAAACACTCTAAAGGTTCCAAACATAAAAAGAGATGTGACATGTAAGGGCCACAGAAATAGTCAGGCCTCTCTTAGTATACAGTTATCTTCTTTCTATGTGAAAATGATAAGCAAACACTCTAAAGATTCCAAACATAAAACGAGATGTGACATGTAAGGGCCACAGAAATAGTCAGGCTTCTTTGAGTATACAGCTATCTTCTTTCTATGTGAAAAAGATAAGCAAACACTCTAAAGGTTCCAAATATAAAAAGAGATGTGACATGTAAGGGCCACAGAAATAGTCAGGCCTCTCTTGGTATACAGCTATCTTCTTTCTATGTGAAAAAGATAAGCAAACACTCTAAAGGTTCCAAACATAAAAAGAGATGTGACATGTAAGGGCCACAGAAATAGTCAGCCTCTGCAAACCTTAGGATTGTATGTTGTTGTTGTTGTTGTTGTTATTATTATTATTATTGAGAGGCTGGGTGGCCATCTGTTGGGAGTGCTTGGATTGTGTCCTGCATGGCAGATCGTGGGAGGTGTTCGCTGGCCCTGATTGTTTAGTGTCTGGCATTCCCGTGTTTTAAGAGTGTTGTTTTTTATTTTTTGTTGTGATTTTAAGCTTGTTAAAATATTAGGAGAGAGATTGTGTTGATTGTCATGGTTCATAGCATATATTTAAAATATAGAGTATTAAAATGGGTTGGATATTGTAGAAGGTTAGAGTGGAGATAAATGATTCGGATGATGGGCGGGCGCTAGGACTCGGGACAGCTTTTTCCCATTGCCTGCCTTCCCTGTTGCCGGCGGCCATGAGGGCTTCTCTTTTCCCTCCCTGGCATGGCTCCCGATGGTGCGTTGTGGGTTCTCTCCATGTGGAGGTGCGTGAAGTGATTTTGTCTTGTTTCAACCTTAAGGCGTGGATGATGGGTTGTGTTGTCCAATGTCGAGGTTGGGGGGCCCGTAGTTTAGTTGCTTTGCTCGGTGCTGCGATTCCATCACTCTTTTATATATAGAGTTGATTCCTTAAATACAGCTGTACTGAACTGCACTGTGCTTTGCATTTTTGAAACAGCTATAGTAGAATAACATCCGAGTATACATTAACGAAATTGAAATGTGAATGTATAAATTGATTCCAGTCATGAAAGCCTTCGACAACACATTAAATTGAAATGTGCTTTGAAGGGTAGGAAAGTGTCCACATTAGTAAAAACTGTATTTATGTATGCATCTATATGTGGTCTCAAAATGCTCAGCATCCACCCAGTATGTCAGAGAGTTTTGCTCTGTAGATATATGTTTCTTGTTAAAAGCTCACCCACAGCATCTGTGAAGCGTGGCATTTTGGAGAGAGTCATTAGAAAGTCTTTCAGGTTTATTGTTCCATCATCTATGAAGGAAATATTACACAGGAAAGATTAGTTGAAATATAAACATCAAAATTATCTTCTATCTATCTCCATAGTAACATGAAAGTATGTATTGTATCTATGTGGCTGGAGCTCCCATTTGGCCCTTGTTCACCTGTATCTTTAGCAACTGGTCAGTGAAGATCCCTCTTTTTGGTGTCTACAGTAAGAGCCAGCCATTAATTGATTCCACTACTGGGTTATCGGAGTCCACACTGTCATATAATCCAGTTCAATGTGGATTTTATACAGCTGTGTGGAGGGGTGCTCACCCTCACAATCAAGGCGAAACCATGTCTCCATTCCTACTTTCCTATTATCCAGGTTCTTCATGTTATTAACAAAATTATTTTGGGAAAGTTGCAAGGCGAAGATTGTTTGATGTATGTTTTTCATCACTCCTTTGAAGAAGATCTTTATTACCAATGTTCTCAATGCTATGAATAGGTTTGCGTCCATCGTAATGGATCCAATGAGACATTAGCTATTCTACTCTGGGCCTACTGTACACAAAATTAGTCTGTGATGGGTCCAATTTTGAATCCGATTTTACTCTGTGAGTAAAACTGAATTCAAATCAGAGTGTTTCTTCCACCTCCTAACAGAGACTGAGCATGTAAAACTGAAATACACACTAAGCTTCCACAATCAACAACTTACCATCTACATCAATAGTATTTAGAACTTCCTGGAATTCTTCATCTGACAAATGGATCCCCAAATTATCCAGAGCAGTGAGCAGTTTATCAGTATGCAGCTGGCTGTCACATGTTGCACCAATGGTCTTGATGCCACGCTGCAAAACTGGAGAAGTAAAAGATAAAGAATCATGATTCATTCTGATACAGAGTTAACAACATTAGACCTTAGTGGGATTTTAACCATGTAGATTTTGTTCTGCTTGGGCATATGTTTTCGGGCTCTTGCTTGTCCTACATTGTTCCTTTTTTTAGTGTCAGGAGTGACTTGAGAAACTGCAAGTCGCTTCTGGTATGAGAGAATTGGCTAACTGCAAGGACGTTGCCCAGGGGACACCCGGATGTTTTTACCGTCCTTGTGGGAGGCTTCTCTCATGTCCCCGCATGGGGAGCTGGAGCTGACAGAGGGAGCTCACCTGCTCTACCTGGATTTGAACTGCCGACCTGTCGGACAGCAGTTGTTTTCACTGTATATTTGCAAATACTAATGAAAAGAACAGAGAAAGATAGAAAAGAAAGGGAGGAGACAAGAGGTAAGAAATGTAAGAGGATCTGGAATGAGACAGGCAAGCAATTGGCAAGGGAAAGATAACACTGGGAGAAAATGTCTCCAAGAAACCATATTACCCTCTCAAACAAGAGCAATTCAGTATGTTTGTTTAGCCGAAGACAAAGAAAAGGTTTCTTTGAATATACCTTCGAGTTCAGCAAAATCCTCAGTTTCACCCAGTGCTAACAAAAATTCTTTGAAATCGATTTTTCCACTTGCTGTAAAAATAAAAATAACAACAAATGTTTAATGTGCAAGACAGTTTTAGGACAGAGAAAGATGCGACGTGAGATTTGGGTGTGTGGCACAAGCAAAGAAACTGACAAAGCATAGCAAAAAAACAAAAACAATGGAGAACTGTAAGATGTTTTACTCACCATCAGTTTTGGCTGCTTTGATTACTTCATTGAAAACTTTATTAGGTAAGTGCACTCCCATACTCTGCAGAGTTTTCTCCAGCTCTTTAACAGTCATCTTCTCAGTTTTTATGTTTTCAACAGCTTTTGTGGCATTTTGAAGTGCTGAAGAACATGAATTGTGAGAAGAAAAAGGAGGCTGCGATATGATTCCTTCTGATGAAGCTATTCCTCTGAGACAGGTCATCATAATTCCAGAGAAACCCAGATAAAGTGCTGAATGTAACACCAGGCACAGAGTGCAGCCCATTGGCAATCCCCGCTCTACTGTTTTCAGAACAAACTGCTGATACCCACTTGTGATTGCAAATGAATTGCTAATAGTATGAAGACAAAAATCTTAGAACTAAGAGCAGTGGATGAATAAAGTGTTTCAGGGGAGACATTTTTATCAGTTCCCTTGACATGCAGGTGTAATATTAGGCAAAGAGTAAAAACTGGAGAATCATTCACACAAGCTGAGAGAATTACATTCCTAATGGTCTGTGACTTTGGAGAATCCGTTCTCTCTTTTTTTCATGATCCTGGATGGAGTCAATCAGCATATGACTCTAGGGCACAGGCCTAGGTGTTATAGTAGTATGTGATCTTTCTCTGTGTGTGTTTGTAAGTGCCTTCAAACTGCGCATTGACTTCCAACAGTCCCAGAAATATTCAGAGGTGGATTTGTCTTCCTTCCTCTGAAATACAGCCTATGGCACCTGGAATTTGTTAGTGATCTCCCATCCAAGTACTAACCAGTTTTCTCTACAGTAGAGTCTCACTTATCCAACATAAATGGGCCGGCAGAATGTTGGATAAGCGAATATGTTGGATAATAAGGAGGCATTAAGGAAAAGCCTATTAAACATCAAATTAGGTTATGATTTTACAAATGAAGCACCAAAACATCATGATAGACAACACATTTGGTAGAAAAAGTAGTTCAATACGCAGTAATGCTATGTAGTAATTACTGTATTTATGAATTTAGCACCAAAATATCACGATATATTGAAAACATTGACTACAAAAATGCGTTGGATAATCCAGAACGTTGGATAAGCGAG
Organism: Anolis carolinensis; assembly: GCF_035594765.1. Lineage (NCBI taxonomy): Eukaryota > Metazoa > Chordata > Lepidosauria > Squamata > Anolidae > Anolis > Anolis carolinensis. The sequence goes on from NC_085846.1 coordinate 36,426,702, forward strand.
TGTTGGATTAGTGAGACTCTACTGTACTTAGCTTTCAAGATCAGGTAGGATCTGTTGTCTAGGCAGGGAGTAAAGCAAAGGGTGCTCTTACATCTGTTTAGCTTTGTAGTAATGGGAGAATAAGTGTTCATCTGTTTTATTATGGGACAGTAAGGTAAAGGTTTCCCCCTGACATTAAGTCTTTGATATTACTCATAGCATTGAAAGTATCCTTCAGCACTGCCAATTACAGGGCGGAAGAAAACAAATCTCCTGTTTTCATCCATATGGAATGAGACTCATGTCATGAATAACTTTTCAATAACTTTAAAACATAGGTAAAGATAAAGGTAAAGGTTTTCCCCTGACATTAAGTCCAGTCGTGTCAGACTCTGGGGGTTGGTGCTCATCTCCATTTCTAAGCTGAAGAGCTGGCATTGTCCATAGACACCTCCAAGGTCATGTGGCCAGCATGACCGCATGGAGTGTCGTTACCCTTCCTGCCGGAGCGATACCTATTGATATACTCATATTTGCATGTTTTTGAACTGCTAGGTTGGCAGAAGCTGGGGCCAACAGCAGGAGCTCATCCTGCTCCCTGGATTTGAACTGCTGAGCTTCAGTTAGCAAGTTCAGCAGCTCAGCTCTTTAACCTGCTGCGCCACTGGGAGTAGGGAGAGAATAACCATATTTGCATGTTTTCGAACTGCTAGGTTGGCAGAAGCTGCAGTTAATAGTGGGAGCTCACCCCGGTCCCCGGATTTGAACCGCCAACCTTTCGGTCAGCAAGTTCAGCAGCTCAGCAGTTTAATCTGCTGCACCATCAGGGGCAGTACTAAGAATAAGTATGAAGGCTGCTTACAGGAAAAGCAATATGCCTTTTATAACCAGAAAAAAGTGGTGTGTATTTTGCCCACACCAACTTCAGACCATTTTATGAAGCATTTTGAGTGGAATTGATAATATTTTGTGTGATTAAAAAATCAGCAGAAAAAAAGTAATGAGCAATGTAAGCCACAATGGCGCAGCAGATTAAACCACTAATCTGCACAACTTTCTGACCAGAAGGTTGGCTGTTCAAATCCATGAGAAAGGGTGAGCTCCTGTTGTTAACCCCAGCTTCTGCCAACCTAGCAATTTGAAAACATGCAAATGTGAGTAGATAAATAAGTACCACTTCGACAGGAAGATAACAGAGCTCTATGCAGTCATGCTGGCCACATGACCTAGGAGGCGTCTATGGACAACGCCAGCTCTTCGGCTCGGAAATGGAGATGAGCATCATCCCTCAGAATCGGATTCAACTAGACTTAATGTCAAGAGAAAACCTTTACCTTTACTAAGTTTTTTTAATAATGGAAATAGTAACAAGTTGCATTGGGAGGCTTTCATTTAATTATATATCAGAATATCCATCTTTCAGTTGTTTGGTACAACCCTCCCAATGCAGAGCTTTGAGGTTCTGTTCTCTGTGCTGTGTGTGTTTGGAGGGGGGGGGGGCAAATTCTCTTCCCTAACACTTTAGATGCTCACCTCTGAGTTTAGAAAAGCGTGGAGCACTGGACAAAATTGTCAAGACTTCTGTCCCATCCAGTTTCCCAGATTCTTCAGCAAACCATGAGGAATAACGAAAGAATACATGTAAATAATCCTGTATCTTAAATACATACATTATCTATTAAGGTTGCATGGCAACTAATATTGTGTTTGTCATACAATGTAGGCAAGGATTGGCACAAATCTGAAAACAAAACTCTGAATACCTCTAAGATGGTTAAAAGACAACCAGGTTGCTACAGTTCCCTCCCATTCATTCTCCTGCTTAAAGGTAAAGGAAATGTACTACTGAGCAGGGGAAAGGATAGGGTACACCTGTAGTAGTTGCAAGTGCAACTAGTTATTAGAAAAGCAACATGTTCTGGAACTACTTATCCAAGGGAAACTGACACTGTATAAGCTATTCCCAGCAAAGATGTTGTAATTTATAGTCCAGGCACATCCTGAAGAGAAATGTATGATACTGTGTTGTCGAAGGCTTTCATGGCCTGAATCACTGGGTTGCTGTGAGGCTGTATGGCCATGTTCCAGAAGCATTATCTCCTGATGTTTCACCCACATTTACGGCAGACATTCTCAGATGTTGTGAGGTCTGTTGGAAACTAGGCAAGTGGGCAGAGCCGGTCCAACAATGAGGCGAATTAAGCGGTCGCTTGGGGCGCAAAACATATGGGGGCGCAGTCGAAACTGCTTTTTCTGTTGATTTGTTGTAAAACATGATGTTTTGGTGCTTAATTTGTAAAATCTTAATGTAATTTGATGTTTAATAGGCTTTTCCTTAATCCCTCCTTATTATCCAACATTTTTGCTTATCCAACGCTTTTATTTTTCAGTGATTGGTTTTTTTTTGGGGGGGGGGGCGCCAAAATTCTGTTCGCCTACACTTGAAAAATACCTAGGGCCGGCTCTGCAAGTGGGGTTTATATATCTGTGAAAGGTCCAGGGTGGGGGAAAGAACTCTTGTCTGTTTGAGGCAAGTGTGCATGTTGCAATTGGCCACCTTAATTAGCACTGAATGGCCTTGGAACTTCAAAGCCTGGCTGTTTCCTGCCTGGGGCAATCCTTTGTTGAGAGGTGTTAGCTGTCTCTGATTGTTTCTTTTCTGGAATTCCTCACTTTTCTGAGTGTTGTTCTTTATTTACTGTCCTGATTTTAGAGTTTTTAAATACTAGTTGCCAACAGACCTCAAAGCCTCTGAGGATGCCTGCCATAGATGTGGGTGAAACGTCATGAGAGAATGCTTCTGGAACATGGTCATACAGCCTGGAAGACTCACAGAAACCCAATGTATGATATTGATTGCATTCTTGGGGAGGGGGGATTTGATGTCCATCCTTTCAAAAATGAGGTTTAGATTCTTAAATAGTATATCAGATTTTACTTCTTTATTTATTTTCCTTCTACTTGCACATATAAGAGGGCCCACATCCATTTCACTAATCAGGTCCACCTCTGTTTAACCACAACAATTCTGCAGAATCAGACAGGAATGTCTTGTGGTTCCTGTTCCAATGGGGTAGAGAATTTGCCCTAAATTTTAATTAGAACTAAAGACCTATAGAAGGAGCTGAACCCAACCCCACAAATAGATGCAGACTTTTTATAGTGCCTCCAGACCTATCCAAAATCTGTTTCGTTGAAATGGAAGATCCAGCTAGCATTGGTATTATATGCTCCTGTCTATGAATTAGGTTGTTCCTTAACAGTGTTGCTAATTTCATGCCATTTTTGTCCCACACAACAGACGTACTTAAGACCAGGCTCGGTTTGCATAACCTTGCTTTTAATTACATATTCATATGTACACGTTATTTTGTAGAGTACTATAGAGACATGCAATAAAAACAGACATAGATCCATCCTGGTTTGATTTTCTAAGGGGTTTTCCAAACTGCCACATAACCCAGAACATCAAGGCAGAAAATCCCACAACACCTACTTTGAACTGGATTATCTGAATCCACACTGCTATATAACCCAATTCAAAACAGATAATGTGGGCTTTTATACAGCTGTATGGAAGGGGCCTCTGTTATAGTAAAATCTGAAACTAAAAGAGAGCAGCTTTATTGTATTCCTGATTTCAATGTAGAGATTTGAAAGCTGGACAAAGACGTAAACTGTTGGAGATAAGTCATCATATCATATGTGATGCTAGAAGAGTTTTATAATATAGTTTGGACTCCCAAAAGACAAGAGAGTAAAACAAGCCTGAATTCCTATGGGACGTTCTGATGATATCCAAAATATAGTTTGAACATATTATGAGAAAACATGACTCATTTGAAAAGACAGTTTTTCTGGAAAAAGTGGAAAATAGTATGAAAAGAGAAAAAACATGTCAAATGACTTAGGGCCTTCCACACAGCCATGTAACCCAAAATATCAAGGAAGAAAATCCCACAATATCTACTTTGAACTGGAATCAACACTGCCATATATTCTAGTTCAAAGCAGATAATGTGGGATTTTATTCAGCTGTGTGGAAGGGGCCTTAAAGAAGTCACAGCCTTAAGATTGTAAGACACTTGAAGTCTCCCACTCAGGTTGCCATAACTCAAACACAGCTTGATGGCACATAACAATGACTAGAACATTAGACTGAGAGTTAGATGAAAAAATGCAATTATGTAATTTTTCGTTTTAAATTTTATTTTGAATGTAGATTAGTGACCATGTTGGAATTATTTAATTCAAACCTTACCATCAATAGAAACTAATGACAGAGTTGCCTGAAGTTCTTCAGGGGAGAGTTGGATCCCCAAGCTTTCCAGAATGAGTGGTAAGTCTTCTTTTTTAATCTTCTCTTTGCAAGTCTTGTTCATCACATCGAAAGCATTCTGTAAAGCTATAGAAAACAAAGTATAGTGTAAAGCCATTTAGGATGATCCCAGCTCACAACTTTCTTGGCAAAGCAATCTGTGTAATGAGCATTTGAATTGAATCTAACCTTGTATTCCAAGAAGCTGATATGTTTACACCAGGGGTCCTCAAACTTTTTAAGTGGAGGGCCGATTCACAGTCCCTCAGACTGTTGGGGGGCCGGACTATGATGAAATAGTCCAAAATTAGGATTGTTGTTGTTGTGTGCCTTCAAGTCGTTTCAGACTTAGTTCAACCCTAGGACTAAAGTTTAGGACAGAGGCCAGGTCAATGACCTTGGAGGGCCTTAGTTGGGGACCCCTGATCTAGATGATCTCATAAGACCATAGATAAGTAAAGAGACCTCCAAAGACCATCTAGATGGTCTCATAAGACCATTGGTAAGGAAAGGGACCCTCAAAGGCCGTCTAGATGATATCATAAGGCCATCAAAAGACCATAGATAAGGAAAGGGACCCTCAAAGACCATCTAGATGGTTTCATAAGACCATAGGTAAGGAAAGAGGTCCCCAAAGGCCATCTAGATGATCTCATAAAACCATAGGTAAGGAAAGGGACCCTCAAAGGCCATCTAGACGGTCTCATGGGACCATAGGTAAGGAAAGGTAAGGAAAGTGACCTCCAAAAGCCATCTAGATGGTCTCATAAGGCCGTAGCTAAGGAAAGAGACCTTCAAAGACTATCTACATGGTTTCATAAGACCATAGGTAAGAAAAGGGACCCTCAAAGACCATCTAGATGGTTTCATAAGACCATAGGTAAGGAAAGGGACCCTCAAAGACCATTTAGATGGTTTCATAAGACCATAGGTAAGGAAAGGGACCCTCAAAGAACATCTAGATGGTTTCATAAGACCATAGGTAAGGAAAGGGGCCCCCAAAGGCCATCTAGACAATCTCATAAAACCATAGGTAAGGAAAGGGACCCTCAAAGGCCATCTAGATGGTCTCATAGGACCATAGGTAAGGAAAGTGACCTCCAAAAGCCATCTAGATGGTCTCATAAGGCCGTAGCTAAGCAAAAAGACCTCCAAAGACCAGGTAGACTTAGGTCAACCCTAAGTCTAAAGTTGAGGATAGGGGCCAGGTAAATGACTTTGGAGGGCCGCATCCGGCCCCCGGGCCTTAGTTTGGGGACCCCTGGTTTACACCATTCAAACAAATAGAAGAAAAAGGGTACATACTAAACTCACAAGGCAAGATCTCATTCAAATCATTGACTGCACAAGAGAAACACTGTAGCATTCCAGAAGTGGTAGGTTTGGGATCGAGAGCCAGTCTATCCCTATCTCATCATACATTAGCTTTGATGTCATCATTTTGAAGAGTACAATATATACTTGTATATAAGTCAACCTAGCGTATAAGTCAAGATGAGGGCAAATTATGGATTTTTATATGACATGGAGAAAAATCAAGGCTCATTCCATGGAGAGGGGAGACATCAGTAAGAAGCAGTGTTGCAGCAGAGGAAGACTGTCAGGATCACTGTAACAGCCTGGGACTGGCTGCTTCGGTTCTCTGCCATAAAGTAGGGAGGTGGAGGGAAGGGAGGCTGGTACAGGGAACGTAGTGTAGATAAGACATCTGTTTTATGAGGGAAATAGAAATGGCAATTAACAGACTTGTGGGCACAATATTTGGCCACTTGGGACGGATGGGAATTGGGCTGTTATATTACAGGGTGTTTGAGCGGGAAGCTTTAGAACTGTTATTCAAGGCCTATGGAAAGAAGGAATAAATCATTTGCCTCCAGCGTTTTGTTGTTGTGAGCTTGATTTCAACTCCAAGAACTTCCAGAGTCTTACAAAGTGAGTGCTTTTTTAAAAGCTTCTCCTAAAGCAGACTAATCTCTTGCCTTTTGTCACTCTACTCAGAAAAAGTAATCGTTCCTTTTCTGAAAAAAGTTAATGTACAGTACTTCCATAGATAAGTTGATGCCTGTTTAGGCGTGTGTGTCTTTTTTAAACTGAAATTTCTAGACTTCTGTATTAGTATATACAGTACTCATATGATTGGCTGAGCCACTATTTCTGCACACAGAAGTCCTGAAATTGCAGAATTGCTGCTTTTGCGCCCCAAGTACTTCAAGAAGCTGTTACATGAATCTACACATGCCAAATTTACACAGTGTAACAATGCAGTTGAATTTGCGTTATAGGACAGAACATGACTTCTCCCTGATATTTCGCTCTGCAACAATGGTCTTACCATGAAATTCTGCAAAAGACTGGACGCCAGTCATAGCCATCATGACGTCTTTAAAACCCACTGTTCCATCTCCTATAAGGAAAAGAATGGCAGAGAGGCTGAATGGGAGAAACCATATATATGCATAAGAAATTTGGAGTACAGGCCTGGAATGAGCCTCCAAGATGAAGGATTTTGATTAAATGATCTTATTTTAGAGCCAGTTATAGTCCACAGGCTAGAGAGGTAATAAGAATGCTTAGTATTTGTATGCTTGAGAGTGCAACCCTAGATTCACTTACTGAGGAGCATCATCAAATATGATAGGATCTATTTCAGTGCATACGTTCAGCGGTTCATGATGTTAGAACATTCACAATACTTACATATAACACTTCAAGAACTGAAAGAATAATTCAGTAATATAGGTTGATGTTGTTATTAATTACTTCCATATTGCAAAACTGGGAGAAAGAATTCTAAATAATGATGGGACTGTAAGTGTGGTTCTGTGTTACCATTACAGAAAGTGCTATGTAGATGGTAGCAAAAGTATGTGTTCATATTAAATAGTATATGTGCTATCATCGTGATCACATGATCCCCTTCTCAGCCCTAGTGAAATAATTTTTGTGCATGTTTCCATAATAGCAAAGCAAAGAAGTCATAATAGTTAAACCAAATTTAATAATACCCGGAAGACCAGTATCTAAGTAAGTGCTGGTATTCTCACCTGAGACTGTAATCGAGTCCTTCAGTTGTTCGAGCTCCTCTGGCATCAAATTGATACCCATAGCAATCAATGTTTTTGGTAGCTCATCCGTGTGGATTTGGTGGTCTTTGATATCACTCATAGCATTGAAAGTATCCTTCAGCACTGCCAAGTACAGGGAGGAAGAAAATAAATCTCCCGTTTGCATCCATATTGAATGAGACTCATGTCATGAATAACTTTTCAATAACTTTAAAGCATAGGTTCTTTTTATTACAATTTCAGTGTGAGAGGGTATATCAGAACTTTTACAAAACTTTTATATAAAGAACAACATTTGACATAGACATACAGATTCTATATAACTGCATTGGATTCCACAACAACCTACTTACAGTTACATTGGCTAACAAACAAACAAAGGAGGGTTATATTTGTACTCAGCATTCACACATATGTACATGCATTCATCCTCATGCATCCAAATATTACCATATCCTTTTCTCCTTCCTTGGAGAAGCATCTGCTTAGGCCAGGCCATGCTTCCCCTGCAGCCTGCCAACACGTAATTCCAAAACTTCTAAAACACCAAAACTCCAAAATGCCAAAAATAGCATGACTCCAAAATGCACTCATTCCTCTTCCCTTGAGAAAAGGAGGCTTGAAAGTGACCAGAATCCTGTATTCCCATAGCAGATCTGCCACTCCCCATACACCATCTCCACTGCGCATGGCAGGTAAACAGCTCGCTGTCTGTCACACTTTTTGAATTGTCATAAGGTCACTTATATAGCAATATTTTGCTGATGTTGTCCACAAGTTGCTGATAGAAGTCTTCCATCCTGGAATATGTTGATTCCATCTCAATTGTCTGGTGAGATGTTGTTGACTCTTTCTTGATCGGTGTTGGCCTTGTGTTGACTTCCTTCTTAACGTAAAGAAACTGTAAATATTTCCTTAACTTAAAAGAGCCATTGTCTTTGACTAATGTAAACACGTTGTTTCCCCCCAAAAGTTCATCAAGTCAGCAAATGTTGACAGATGTAAACAGATTTCTCTTATCACTGTTACAGTTCTTATCACAGTTCAGCAACTTTTAATTACAATTCAGCAAGCAGGTAGTTAGTCATTGCAGGCCTCAATATTCAGAATTGTGTCTTCAAAATTATTAGCTCTCATTCATTCATTCCTATCATACAGTTCATTCATATCCACATCTATAAAACCCACATTTATCAGATCCACACATCATATTTTCGTGACACATAAACATGTAGTACTTCATGAAAGATGCTTTCACCAAATGCAGTATCTAGTTTGTAATGGTTATGCCAAGTGAACCCACAGGAGGAAACAAATTACTGTATATACTCGAGTATAAGCCTAGTTTTTCAGCCCCTTTTTTAAGGACTGAAAAAGCCCCCCTTGGCTTATACTTGGGTGAGGATCCTGGTTGGTTTATATTTGGGTCAGCTTATACTCGAGAATATATGGTACATTTATTATTTTTCTCTATTATTATTGGTATTATTACATTTATTATTTTTCTCTATTATTGTTGCTACTATTACATTTATTTTACTCTATTTATTATTATTATTATTATTATTATTAATACATTTATTATTTCACTCTGATATTATTATTATTATTACATTTATTATTCTACTCTATTTATTATTACATGTTTTATTTTCCTGTATTTATTATTATTACATGTATTATTTTACTCTATTATTATTAAAAGGATACATAAGCACATTTACATTGAAGATGGGAATAATGATTTAATCAGAGTTAGACAGTCTTATCTTAAATTAGAGCTTGATGTAAATATTCAAAAACATTTAACCTACTGATGCCTCAAGTAATGTAATTTTTAGTATCTATTTTTATTTCTGAAATTTACCACTCTGCTTATACTTGAGTCAATGATTTCCCAGTTTTTGTGGTAAAATTAGATGCCTTGGCTTATATTCATGTTGGCTTATACTCAAGTATATACGGTAAGCAGATATCTTTTCTCCTTGATTTATCCCTAATCTATCATAGCTACTTTGCATTAAAAAAATCAAAGTATCAGCAAAAGAATCATTTGGTTGATCATCACATATGACTATGAGGCTTCTCAAGGGAAAGATATCAAGAAGATAGATCCTCTGTAGCCTAATCAATGAATCCAACTCCAAAGGAAGAGATCTCACAATTTACATCCAATTAACAGAAAACTAAAATTCAATGTTTTCCTTACCAATAGCTTTTGGGAGCTCTGGTACGACAACAACAATTCTCATGAATTCTCTAAAATTCATCTTGCCATGACCTGCAACACAAAATATAGATCAGATAGGACCAGAAGAGGTTGGGGGAAAAAATCTTATTTGGACTCTGGGAGTTGTGGTCAAACAACCAAGATTTCCAAACTCTGAAGAATACAGCAAACTATTTCTTAATGTCTGAGGGAAATCTCATGTGCCATTTGGAAGGCTTACCATCAACCTGGGCTGTCTTCATCACTTCCTGCAGTAACTCATTCGCCTCTGGAAGATCCATGCTGCTCAGGGTAGACTCAAGAGCATAGAGGTCTAACTGGTCCCCTTGGAGTTTGCTCAGAGCTATACATGTCAGCTGTAGTTCTGTCAAAACACAGTCTCCAAGGTCATCAAGATACAGTAGAATAACTTAATGCAGCTTTCCCTAACCAGGTGGTATTCAGATGTGTGGGATTACATGCCCCCTTATCAAATCAAATCAAAATCAAAATCATTATTACGGTCATAGACCAGAATAAGTGGGGTACAGTCTCATAAAAGCATTGTATATTAAAATCTAAAACTATAAAAAAACAAAGGTATGTTGAGGGCTAAAACTCAAGACTATTGAGAGAAGGTAGAGGTCTAAAAAGGGATGGAGAGGGAGGGAGATTGATGGGAGGGTAGGAGCATTCAGGACACAAGTCTAGGGGACTTGGGTGTGAAGAACTGATTTGCATTTCAGTTAGCTGATACTTAGATTGTTAACTTTTGGATCCAGTCATCACTCGGCGGATTTTAAGTGATTTTAAAACTTGGCAGCATTGTAGGTTATAACTGGGTTGGTATCTGAGAGAAGCAGGTTGGTGTAGAATTGTCCTGAACGGCCTGGGTAATTATATAGCAAAGTCAGGATGAGCCTGGATCGAATGTCCCTGTAGAACAGGCACTGGAAGAGCACATGCTCAGTTGTTTCTTTGTGGACTGGAAATCATCCTTCATGGTTAGTGGGGCAAGAACAGGGGGATCGCAGTGGCCAGTAGTTCAGTATGACCACCCACACTCTGGCCTCCACTTTCATGAAGGCTGTCTCCAATTGCAGAATGGTATTGGAGACTCATTTTTGTACTTGCAGGGCCGATCTCAAAAATTCTGATTGTACAAGTTCTAGGGGGGCAAAATTGGAGAAGGGGCCTAGCTGGGCTATGCTCCATTATAATTCACAGTTCACTTTGCCTGTGTCCTCTCCTGTCACATCACCCTCTCTAAACCTTTTCCCAGTGCAACATACAGCACTCCAGAAATTGGGGTAGATATTTCTTTTTATCTTTTGTAGAAAGAAAACACTCATTAGCTCAGAATCTTGTAGCTATGCGTCACCCAAGCCATTTTGAGAGAGATCTGTTCACTTACCTGGATTAGTAATAAAAGTACCAGTATAAGTCACCCCCCTGAGAAAGTCCTTCAGATCTACTGTCTTGTCGTCTGAAAGCGGAACAGAGATGGGCAAAACAGAACAAGATTACATAGGTTAAAGATCCCCACTCTCCCACAACACAGTGATTTGATATATTGGATATAGAATATTTACCGATATTTAACTAATATATATTACATATACATATACATATACATATACATACATACATACATACACATATACATACATACATAAATATAAACATACTCAGCTCCCAGATAAGCTTCATTTACTCAAGATGCAAAAGTTACTTACCATCAACACTACAAAAGGCCAAAGCCTCTGATAAATCTTTGGAGGACAAGATCATGTTGAAGCTCTTCATAATTATTTGTAAATCCTCAACACCGATCCTTCCATTTTTTAATTTGGCAAGTGTTTTAAAGCCATCTGCTAAGGCTACAGAGTTAAAAAGGAAGAGTTTAGGCATTCAATAAAGCACAGTGCATATAGACTAGACAAGTAAGGTAAGACAGCAAAGCACATCTATCGTGTGCTGCTACCTGCTGATTGTGGGAGTATATTTTGCTTTACCGTGTGGTCTTCGTACACTCATAGCTACAGGAGAAAATATTATATCATAATTCTTCAGTGATCAATAATATAATAATATACTTTATTTATATTCTGCTCTATCTCCCCGAGAGGACCTAGAGCAGATTACAGGTACAGTAGAGTCTCACTTATCCAAGCCTCGCTTATCCAAGTTTCTGGATTATCCAAGCCATTTTTGTAGTCAATGTTTTCAATATATCATGATATTTTGGTGCTAAATTCGTAAATACAGTAATTACAACATAACATTACTGCATATTGATCTGCTTTTTCTGTCAAATTTGTTGTAAAACATGATGTTTTGGTGTTTAATTTGTAAAATCATAACCTAATTTGATGTTTAATAGGCTTTTCCTTAATCCCTCCTTATTATCCAAGATATTCGCTTATCGAAGCTTCTTCCGGCCCGTTTAGCTTGGATAAGTGAGACCCTACTGTACATATATTTGGCAAACATTCAATGCCATTATACAATTGACAGAGACAAACAATGTATAAACAGAGGCAGGCTTCCCTTTTTCATTTCTGGCATCTGGAGACTGTGCTCGACTCGGCCATGGGGAAGGTGCTGTTGTTCCATTCTTCCACACCAGTGGTTCTCAACCTGTAGTCCCCAGATGTTTTTGGCTTACAACTCCCAGAAATCCCAGCCAGTTTACCATCTGTTAGGATTTCTCGGAGTTGAAGGCCAAAACATCTGGGGACCCACAGGTTGAGAACCACTGTACCACACTGAGAATCTTGTCAATCAAACAGCAGGCATGTTTTTCAGAGGCGCCTTTTACCTCTTTGCTAAAGTGGTACCTATTAATCTGCTCATATCACTGTTTTCAAACTGCTAGGTAGGCAAAAGCTAGGCTGACGGCGGAAGCTCACCCCACCTGCAGCTTGAACTGTCAACTGTCCAGTTGGCAAGATTTTTTATAGCTGGTGGTTTAACCCACAGTGCTAGCCGCGGCCCTTAAAAACAAACAGAAAACTGTAATGCCAACTTCCATCTATTTGGGAAAATGGGCATTATGACACAATAAAAATAAAAACTCAAAACTGAAAATGATGACTTCCTTACACTGCCAGAGGAAAATTTGACTCTATTAAAGTTGTTCCTCTTACCTGAGGATGTTTTAAACTGTCGGCTCCTTATCAGAGTTCTCAAGAAGTCATTGAATTTTGCTTGCCCAGCTTCTGCAAGTTACAGTGAAGAAAGAAAATTAATAAAAATATTGTGTAAAAAAAATAAATCAATTTTTTAAAAAATCACCATCAAAATAAGGATCAAATTAGATATGAAGGGAAAGTGCATCTTTCTGATGGCTAACTAAATGTGCCTCAATGATTAGACCTACGATTAGGAGCCCTCGGAGGCGTAGTGGATTAAAGCCTCATGACTTGAAGGTTGGGTTGCTGACCTGAAGGCTGCCAGGTTCGAATCCCACCCGGGGAGAGCGCGGATGAGCTCCCTCTATCAGCTCCAGCTCCATGCGGCGACATGAGAGAAGCCTCCCACAAGGATGGTAAAAACATCAAAAAACAAAACAAAACAAAAAAACATCCTGGCATCCCCTGGGCAACGTCCTTGCAGACGGCCAATTCTCTCACTCCAGAAGCAACTCAAGTTGCTTCTGACACGAAAAAAAATTAAACCTACACATTAAATGTACATTTATTTTCTAAAAACCATCTACAAAACAAATTATGATAATATGTTAATGAAAAAAAAACACATGCTATGAAATATACCTTTCGCCACTGGAAGGAGCAATTCTTTTAAGGTATAAATTAGTTTGACCTTGAGATAAAAAGAGTAAACTGTACCTTCTAGATAGGCAAGACACCATATCTGTTTGATCTTAAAAGCTAAGCAACTTCAGCTCTGGTTAGTGTTTGTATGGGACATCAATGAATACCACGTGCTCTAGGAATTTCAGAGGAAAGAACTCACAAAACCACCTCTGAGTATTCCTTGCCTAAGAAAACCTTATAAAATGCATGGCATTGTCATAGGTTGACAGGTGACTTGAAGGCACTCAAACATACATACCCTTAGAAATAGAAATTGTATTAGTGGTAGAAGGTGTTTGATTGTCACATCAGAAGCTTCTCTTAACTAGTTTTCAAATTGGCTTCAGACATTAATGAAAAATGTTTTATAGAAATGAAACAAGACTGAAATCTTTTACTGTTGAAATAATAATAATAATAATAATAATAATAATAATAATAATCAAAGACTCTGGCAGAAACCAGTACATGTGGTCTCAGTGGTGATCGGCACACTGCGTGCTGTGCCAAAAGATCTCAGCCGGCATTTGGAAACAATAGACATTGACAAAATTACGATTTGCCAACTGCAAAAGGCCACCCTACTGGGATCTGTGCACATCATCCGAGAATACATCACACAGTCCTAAACACTTGGGAAGTGTTTGACTTGTGATTTTGTGATACGAAATCCAGCGTATCTATCTTGTTTGCTGTATCAGACTATGTTGTTGTGTTAATAATAACAATAATATTCATATTATGCTATTAACTGTACATGGTGCTTTATAGTAAAATTCAGTACAGTTGAGCATCCCTTATCCAGGACTCCAAAATCAAAAACAGTCCTAAATCAGCCACATGGTTGGCTGAGATAGTGATCCATTGGCTTTTTGATAGCTTAAAGTACACAAGCTTATTAAAAATACCATGCACAAAACGATTAAAACTATTGTGTTTAAAATTACCTTCTGGCTTTGTATATAATATGTGTATGATGCATACACAAAATTCATATTTAGACATCTTCAGATATTTGATTAGGAATATACAAGTATTCTAAAATCTGGAAAAAAAAATCTGAAATATGGAACATTTCTGGTCCCAAGAATTTTGGGTAAGGGATGCTCTGTGTCCTGGTTCCTGAACTAACATAAACTGATATTTGTCAGTCACTTCCGGCTACCTTGCATGCTTACCAGTCATGTGTGCTGAAGTCAGTACCTGGGAGATCACCTCATTTGCCATTTGCAGGCCAAAGGTATTCAGTCTCCTTCTCATACGTTTTGATTCCATATTCTTGTATTCTTTGATGAACTTGAGAGCAAGGATGGCCTCCAGTACAGCTGTAGCAGCAACATCAATTTAAGGTCAGGCTCAGGTGCCAAGGTTCTCACTTCAAGTGATGTTCTCAGACATCTGAGTGATGTTCTCAAACATAACTACAGACAACCAGTTTGGGCCAGACCTCTACTACCGTGTTTCCCCGAAATTAAGACCTCCCCAAAGAATAAGACCTAGCAGGGGTTTGGGGGGATTGTCAAATATAAGGCCTCCCCTGAAAGTAAGACCTAGCAACTAAGGCTGCAGCAGAGTTCCATTGGGAAGCATGGCTGCAGGGCAGAAGCAGCACTCATTCATACACTGGAGGGAGGGAGGGAAAGTGCTTGCTTTCTGTGCCTCCCTCCCTGCCTGCCTTGCCTTGCCTGTCCCCCAGCCGAGGCTTGAAAAACCTTCCGTGGCTGCTGCTGCGCTGCCGTTTCTTCCTTCCTTCCGTCTCCCTCCTGGCCATGCTGCCTTGCTTCCCAGAGGCTTCTGATTGGCTCCTGGAGCCAGGGCAAGGGAGGGTGGGAGGGAGGGAAGGAAGAGGGCTTTCGTCCTGCTGCTTTTGCTCCTTAAAGGTACAGGACGCATTGGGATTCTCCTCTCATCTTCCTATCCTATGCCATGAAACTGATTATTTTATACTATTATTCTATTGCCATATTATTATCATCATATTCTGTTACTATTATTATATCCCATTATTATATTATCCTATTAATATATTTTAAATCATTATATTATATTTTTCTATTATTATTATTATATCATTATATTATTATTCTATTATTATTCTATTATATTTTCATATTATTATATTATTATTCTGTTATTATTAAATTCCATTTTATATTACCCTATTAATATATTTTATATCATTATATTCTATACTATTATTCTATTATATTATCATATTATTATTTTATTATTATTAGCATATTCTGTTATTATTATATTCCATTTTATATTATCCTATTAATATATTTTATATCATTCTATTCCATTCTATTATTCTATTATATTATCCTATTATTATTATATTATTATGCTATTCTGTTATTATATCCCATTATTATATTATCCTATTAATACCATATTATTATCATTTTCTGTTATTATTATATCTTATATTATATTATCTCATTAATATATTGTATATCATATTATTATTATATTATCATATTATTATAATAGTATATTATATTATTCATCATTCATGACTACATTGAAACTAGAATAGAGAGAAATCAGTGTGGAAACCTTGTGAAACCTAAATTGCAAGAGATACCATAGATTGTTGTACATGTAAATAATGGAAGTAACAAGAAATTCTTGATAGGATTCATAGTTTGTCTGTTATGCTGGTTTGTGATGACAACTACTTTACAGTATATAATAAATGTTCATTTTGTTGTTCAACAATAAATGTGAGCTCTTCTTCATGGAAAAATAAGACATCCCCTGAAAATAAGACCTAGTGCATCTTTGGGAGCAAAAATTAATATAAGACCCTGTCTTATTTTCGGGGAAACAGGGTAAGCAGAGTAACACCACATTATATTTCAGAGATGGAAGATGTCTGTGTTTTGTTTTGTTTCTTGGTCGAATGACTGCACTGGCTCCAGGAAAGCATGCCAAAGAGTGACTGCAGAAATGGGTACAGGTAGATCCCAAAGTCACAACGCCCATAACTCTTTCTACTTCACACTCACAGCCAAAGTGCAATGTTAAAGAGGGATCCAAACCTACAGAAAGTGATGCTTTAATGCACACAAGGCAGATGCCCAAGCTAGCTTTGCTTGATCTTCAATGCATCTACTTTTTGAACCCCATGCATAGATTTCATAATGGAAGGCATTTAATCTGATTTTTTGGAGAGTGTCCACTTCTAAGGCCCCATCTGATGGCTGCCATTATTTTTCTTCTTCTAAGTAACCCAGGAAATATATTGTGATGATATTTTACTCTGCAGTCTTGAACAGAGCTTTGTAAATATGCTAAATCAGAGGTTCTCAAACTATTCCAGTCACAAAGTACTTTTTGAAGCGAAGGTTTATCTTGGAGCCCCAAGAAATGTTGTTATATTATAATATTTTATTATCTAATATATATATATATATAGGAGGAGACGGGAAGTAGTATGGCACAGTGGAGAACCTCACTATCACCCTTGGAGCCCCAAGGGCTCCTCGGAGCACAGTTTGAGAACCCCTTTTCTAAATCAATAACTAATAAAGCATTACTAACAGATTTCTGAAAGGAAAAAAATAAGGTTGTCAGTAGGGCATGTAAGTGAGTTTGTCTAAAAATATAGTTTGCTTTTAAAAAGAAATCATGTCAGTGTGAGAGCTAGGCCGGAGTCTTGGTGATGCAATCTGATAGATTAACTATAGTGTCAAACGGTGGTGAAAAGCTATGGGTGTATCACCTATGAAGAATGTAAAGCACCGGAGAATAAAACTATCAGGCCTCCAAAGTGAGGCAGATATCTCAGATGGTGGATGTACGCTACCCCATGGCCTTCCTTGCACTGTCTATGCTGCTCTTAGATACAGTGTCAGATTACCTGCCAGGGCAGTTGGCTTTTGTGTGTGAATCAAAGGTGAAAGAGAATCTGACAAATCAATCCAAAATCTCTGAGCTCAATTTGTCCATAGGTCAATGTGAGCACTGTACCTTCACTCTTACATATATATATTTTAAAAGGAACCACCCGCCTCTCTAAGTAGAGGGACAATAGGCAGGAGTTTAAAACTTAAAAGAAGCACTGGATCCCTCTACTCCAGTGGTTCCCAAATTTATTTGGCCTGCCGCCCCCCTTTCCAGAAAAAATATGACTCAGCGCCCCCTGGAAAGGGGGCGTGGCTTAGAGGGGTGGGTGTGGCTCCTGCTCAAGAGGGCGGGGCTGAGCCTCTCACCTAGTCCAAGTGCAGGGCTGTGAGGGGAGGTGGGCGGGGCTACAAATGGGTGGCCAGGACTGGGATGGGCAGAGTTATGAGCTCTGAGGCAGGGCTGAGCTTCTATCCCTGTTCTGCGGCGCCTGCCAGGACACACAGGGCTGGGCTAGAGGGGAGGGCAGAGCCTCTTCCCAAGGGCCTGATGGGGCTGAACCTCTATACCCCACCCCCGTGTTCTAACAAGCGCCTCTGGGGAGGTACACAGAGGCTCAGCCCTGTCTCACACTCTTGGGAAGAGGCCCTGCCCCCAACCCTAGCCCCACCCTTTAGTCCTAAAAGGCCTCTCAGGAGAGGTGCAGAGGCTCAGCCCTGTCTCGGGCTCTTGGAAGGAGCCCCCGCCCCCTTCCCTAGCTCCGCCCTCTGTGTCCCAACAAGTGCCTCAGGAGAGGTATAGATTCTCAGCCCTGTCTCGGGCTCTTGGGAAGAAGCAACAACCACTCCTCTAGCTCCGCCCCCTGTGTGTCCTAATAGGCGCCTCAGGTGCTCAGTCCTGTCTCCGGCACTTGGGAAGAGGCCCCGCCCCTTCTCTGGCCCCGCCCCCGTGTCCTAATAGGTGCCATCACCTCCCCCCTGGATCACTCCAGTGCCCACCGGGGGGCAGTAGCACCTACTTTGGGAATCACTGCTCTACTCTTTCTGGTCTTTTTAAATGCCTGGGGGAATGGGGAAATGGTAGCAGAAATGACCCTCGACCTATTCACAGGTCATATAAAAATCCATAATGTTGGCCCCACTTATACAGGCTTATATGAGTATATGAGGTATGCTAAGCATTTTTTAAAAGAGTGACAACTGTAGCTTCCACGTCAGTTCCATGGTGGTGATAGAGTTTGTTCTGAACTTTAAAGGAGCTATCTAAGGTGTCCTCAAAAACACAATGCACACTCACTGACCCACTGACACCAAGTTCCCACTGGTATAAACTATTTCTTCTCTACAACAAGTTAAACATGAGCCAACAATGTGATGCAGCAGCAAAAAGTCAATGGGATTTTGTCCTGTGTAAATAGGAGTATAGTGTCTAGATCTTGGGAAGTCATGCTACCCCTCTATTCTGCCCGGAATGCTGTGTCCAATTCTGGGCACCACAATTGAAGGGAGATGTTGACAAGCTGGAATGTGTCCAGAGGAGGGCAACTAAAATGATCAAGGGTCTGGAGAACAAGCCCCATGAGGAGTGGCTTAAAGAACTAGGCATGCTTAGCATGCAGAAAAGACGGCTGAGAGGAGCCATGATGGCCATATATAAATATGTGAGGGGAAATCATAGGAGGAGGGAGAAAAATGGTTTTCTGCTGCCCTGAAGACTAGGAAGCAGAACAATGGTTTCAAACAGCAGGAAAGGAGATTCCACCTGAACATTAAGAAGAAATTCCTCACTGTGAGAGCTGTTCAGCAGTGGAACTCTCTTTCCCAGATTAATTTGGAGGAAGAACAAGATCTTACCTGAATAAGTTTTGAACTTGTTGGTTCCTTTCATAATTGAAATCATTTCAATGACATTTAAAGTCCCATCAGCTACAAAAGAAACCCAAGCAATTAGCTGATCGTTGCATAATGCGAGACTCTGTGCATTTGATGAACTAAGTAGAGTCCAGAAACAGATGATGCCAAATAAAATGTGTTAGTTTTTAAGTTACCACAAGATTTGTTGTTGCTGGTGCTGCTGCTTCTGCAACAAACTAAAACAGCTATTCCCCTGGATATTTTTGAATAGTGTCTTACAATACATATCCCTCCACTGAGATGGTAATGAGTTTCCATAAGATCCCTTCCTGGTCAATCTTCTTTTGAAAAAGGGAAATGTTTTGCATTCCATTTTGACAATAATCTTGTGCAGTGGATGGGCACGTGTGCTATGAGTCAGGGATTTCATGATGTTCAGCCTCACCCATGTACTTGCTAGACCTCCTTAAGTAAGTCTCAACTATAAGTCTCTTTCTGTAATGTGGAAATAAAATAACTTACCTTTAATGGCATAAAGGAAATAAAGGAAAGCATAAAGGAAATAAAGTCCCTAATTTGGGGATGAGCAAAGTGTGGCTTTGGATCAAAGGTTCAACTGTCAGATTGTCCTAAACATTTTTTCTCTCTAGCAAAAATAATGAATGACTGCCTTTGGGTATGTCCAGGTGATATAATATATTTTCAAACAGGTTGCAGCTTCCCCCCTATAAAAGATATCCCTTTTTCAAATCAGAAGGGAAATTCTGGACAATTCCATTTGGGGGCATTTTTGGTTGTCCCAAGAACATCCTGGAGTGCAAAAAACATTGGCCTCTGAACCCATCAAACCTGGTCACTTTTGCACAGAGTCACCACAACACTCAAAGTATTGTGCATTTATCAAGACAGTTTCCTAGTGCATCTAACTATTCATGCCTTGCTTTCCCCTCAATTAGATTAGGGAATTCTGCCATGTCTCTGTATTAGGTCTAACTGGTAAAAAGGTAAAGGTAAAGGTTTCTCCTGACGTTAAGTCCAGTCATGACCGACTCTGGGGGTTGGTGCTCATCTCCATTTCTAAGCTGAAGAGCTGGCGTTGTCCATAGACATCTCCAAGGTCATGTGGCCGGCATGACTGCATGGAGCACCGTTACCTTCCCGCCGGAACTGTACCTATTGATCTACTTACATTTGCATGTTTTCGAACTGCTAGGTTGGCAGGAGCTGGGGATAACAGCGGGCGCTCATTCCGCTCCCGGGATTTGAACCTGGGACCTTTTGGTCCGCAAGTTCAGCAGCTCAGCGCTTTAACACACTGTGCCACCAGGGGCCCCTGGTCTAACTGGATTACATATATTACCAATACATAAATATTACAGAATTATTGTCCGTAGAGGCTGATGACTTTTGTAACCCTGCAGTATTCCTTGCTTGCTTGCTTCCAGCTACTATTCAGGCCACCTTTATTGATTTTTTCAAAAAGTAATGCATCAGAAACCAAATAGCCTCAAAATTAATCAAATGTGCTGTTAGGGGGCCACGATAGCACAGTGGATTAAACCACTAGCTACAGAAGATCTGCTGACTGGAAAGTTGGTAGGTTAAAGCTGCAAGTCAGGGTGAATTTCCGGCTGTCAGCCCTAGCTTCTGCCAACTTAGCAGTTCGAATGCAATGCAAATTGATCAATAGGTACCGCCTCGGTAGGAAAGTAAAAAGGCACCCCATGCAGACATGCAAACATGCCAGCAAAGGATTTATGGACAACAGGCTCCTCAGCATGGAAAAATTGAACAAGAGCACCTCCCAATGGCCAGAGTTGAGCATCGCCTCCAGACGCCGAAGATGAAAAATGGGAAGCCTTTACCTTTGTCTGTCTATTATATGTTTATTGTATGTCATTCACTGTAAAAAAAAAGGCATTGAATGTTTGACTCATATGTGTACTATAATCTGCTCTGAGTCCCTCCAGGGAGATAAAGCAATATATAAATAAAATGTATTACTACTCATTCAATGGATCTACCTTAGTTGGGCTTATCCATTCAATTTAGACCTTAATTTTATGCCTCCCAGTGAAAGAAAAGTGTTATTTAAATAAAAATGTGATGAGTTAATTAACTGATCAAAGCTTTCAGTTCTCCCCTGGCCACTTTACAAACATTTATGGAAAATGTGACATGCCCTTCAGTTCCAGCAGAAAGATTTCTGTTCTCATAGAGTTGCAGCCTTTGTATTTTGGCAATTTTGGGGGAAAAATCACTAGTAAGACAAATACTCACCAGAAACATTCAGAGATTTTTTGGCCTGTGCTAATTCTGTTGGGGTTAGATGGACCCCAATATTGCTAAGGCATTCATCTATGTCTGAAACCTTTACTTTCCCATCTTCAAACTGACCAAAGGCCTTGATGGTGTTGTTCAGAACTGCATTGTAAAAGAAAAGATTTATTTTATTTACTCTTGCAAAGCCTTTAAGTCAGTGTGTCTTCTATCTTGTACTATAGTTACTTCCATGGTTATGTTGAGGGTTCCTAGATCTCAAAACATTGGCCCTTTTCTCTCATTCTTAGTACGAGGGGAAAGAATTCCAAGACATGAGCACTGCCTTGAAAAACATGTATGTTTGTGTATTTCTTAGACTTGGTGTTTTTTAGTGAAATGATGGTAAATCCATAACGTAAATCATAGGAATATATATACAGTAGAGACTCACTTATCCAACATAAATGGGCCGGCAGAATGTTGGATAAGCGAATATGTTGGATAATAAGGAGGCATTAAGGAAAAACCTATTAAACATCAAATTAGGTTATAATTATACAAATTAAGCACCAAAACATCATGTTTTACAACCAATTTGACAGAAAAAGTAGTTCAATACGCAGTAATGCTATGTAGTAATTACTGTATTTATGAATTTAGCACCAAAATGTGTGTGTGTGTGTGTGTTTGTGTGTGTGTGTGTGTGTGTGTGTATGTGTGTGTGTGTGTGTGTGTGTATATATATATATATATATATATATATATATATATATATATATATATGGAAACATTGAGGAAAATCCTGGACTGATATTTCATGGTGTGACTTATTATGAGCAAAACATGCACGTAGTTTTATTGTGCCGGAATACATAAAGAGCAACATGCATGTATTTCAGAGAATAAATCCCAAACTAGACCACTGAACAGAAAACACTAACATATTCCACTGATTCTAAGATGCTGTCTATTCTAAGACACACACTAATTTTAGTATCATTAACAGAATATATATACAGAGAGAGAGAGATTGAGAGAGAGAGAAAGAGCACCTATCATTCTAAGGCGCATGGCATTTTTAGAGATGTTTATATGAGGGGAAAAGTGTGGTTTAAAATCAAGGAAATACTGTATTTCTACGCAAAAATGTGCCAATTTGGGGCAGAATATTTCCCTATTTAGCAGATAGATTCAGCACCTTGGACAAGTTCCTTTCTAGACCTAACTGAAAACATTACCTGTGGTTCTTCTCAAAATGCCTGCTATTTTATGGAGGCCTTATGGAACCTACCTCAGTCCACATTAGGGAATAAAGTTTGGCAGTTTTGGGAATAACAGTACACTGGGATTGTGATCATTCCATTTATAGTTTTACTTGGAGACTGTGATGGTCCAGCACATATCAATGTTCACATGAGATAAAGTGGGCTCCAAACATCAGCTTCAACATATTCTAAATCAGAGCTTGTTTCCAAAATGTATCACATCCAATTTTTTTTGAAAAATAACTCATTGATGGCAGCAAATTGTTGGGTAGGAGTAGAATATCTTATACATATCAAAGCTATGAAAATGTATTGAATCACTTCAGCACAGGGCTTGGAAAATTGTATTTTATAGCAAAGTAATGCATATCCTCAGCATATTTATTTTTTAATTCCTGCAAAACGTATTCAGCTGGATTTGGCACCTTTTGGAAACAAGCTCAATATCTTTGAACTCTGTTTGCAGAAACTGAAGTAAGTTGTGGATGAAGAGGGAAAGTGGGAGGAATAGGAAGAAGCCAGGACATTTTAAAGGCAGCTGAAAACATGGGGTGATGAGGGATTAATTGGGACTTTCTTTGCCAAATCAGTAGTTTGAGGCCCCTTCTATACTGCCATATAAAATCCAGATTATTTGATGTGAACTGGATTATATGGTGGTGTAGACTCAGATAATCCAATTCAAAGCAGATAATGTGGATTATGTGCATTGATAATCTGGGTTATATGGCAGTGTAGAAGGGGCCTAAAGGAATCGGGGGGGACTGGACCTGGTGTTAGGAAGAGTGTTGAATCTATACTATTTGATGCAAGATTTTTCTCTTTACAATTTTCTTTCTACCCACCTTCCATTTCTGAAAAACGCTCTATTTTGGCTATCTTCTTTTTCACTTGCTCAATGTCAACATTCCCTTCCTCTGAAAAATGGAAAGATGTTGCAGTCAATGCTGGGACAAGTTAGAGGAGGAAACAAGTGCATTGTAACAGAATTAGGGATAAAATAAGGGGTCTGAGAGTTCATTTTTGGTGAGATAATTGCACACCTAAACATAGTGTAGCTTTGCTCTGAGCTGTGAGTCTGGATTCTACTGGAAGTCTTGCTTCTATCCAAGACCTTTTCTCAATACGAACAGCACATTTAATTACAAGGCATCATGTGTTTATACTTCCTGTTGCGTGGCAACACTAAAAGGCTGAGAAGACAAGACCGAAACCACAGTCGCCCAAGAGAGTCTCCTAGTAATACTCACTGTCAGTGGGAGTTGTCTGAATTAGCTCCTCGTATTCCTGCGGGTATAAACGGATGCCCATGTTCCTGAGGGTGGGTTTGAGGTCGTTCAGAGAAACCTTGTTTCCTTCAATATTGCTGACAGCTTTAATTGCATCTTTCAGCACTGAGGGGAAAAAAAAGGAAAGCTGAGTTTTGCTCATGAGAAATAATAATGCGTGTATGGAAACTAAAACATTAAAAACTGAGTTCTGGGCCTCATTGTCGGTTTCAAGATCTGCACAGCCTTGGAATCATTGTCTAATTGACTATTTTCTCATTGAGACACTGAGGCAAACCAGCCTGTGCATATGTTCATTGGAAATGAAATTGAATTACCCTATATACTGATGTATAAATCTGGAAATTTTAGTCCAAAATATCAATCCAAAGAATAATTTGTGTTGAATTATCTATGAGCCAATGTGAGCATTGAAGTTTAACTCTTATCAAAAAAAGGAACCACCCCCTTCTCTAGGTAGAGTGGTGAAAGGCAAGAGCCTTTCATCCCAGGAGAAACCAGAAGATTCGCCAACCTTCTCTACCCTTTCCGCTGTGAAAAGACGTTGAATTCCTGGGCAGAGAAAAAGTGGTGGTGGCCAGCTGGAACTGGTTCCCTGAGGCAGCACTGGTGCTTTTTCTCCCCATCCATGGGTCATATCAAAATCCAGAATTTTGGCCCGATAACCTGCCCTTCACTTATATGGGGTTGATTCATACATGAGTATATATAGTACTAAAAGTAATATTAATTGGGCAAAGTACCTAAGGGCATATAGCATAATTCCCTGAGGATGGCTACAATATGTGTGACAGTTTTGTCTTTAGTCTCTACTCTGTAAAACCAAGGACTATTCTAATTCATTTACAAGGAATACCAATAGTGGGTTGAATCCAGATATACCCATAGCTAAAGTAAACACATGAACATCAATGGGACTTGAGTTCACCCTGACTATCTTAAGTTTCATTGAGTTTAGTGGTCCTGTTCAGGCTGAATCAGGATTTACTCTTCTTCCTCTATTGCTATCATAGGGAGCATATACACTATAGAATGAGTGTAGTTTGACACTTTAACTGCAATGGTTCTATGCTATGGTGTGGTTTGGTGAAACAACAACATTTTTAGCAGAGGAAGCTAAAGGCCTTGTGGAACTACAACTCCCATGATTCCACAGCATTGAGCCATATCAGTTAAAGTGCTGTCTAACATTATTCATGCTATAATGTAGATGCACTCTTGGTTTCATAGTTTATCAAGTAGTACTGACTGGAGCTTTTGGAGCAGCAGTGATTCAATCTATATATATAAAAGGGTTATGGAATCGCGGCACCGAGCAAAACAGCAAAAGTAAAGGCCCCCCAACCTCGAAATTTGACAACACAACCCATCATCAACGCCTTAAGGTTGAAACAACACAAAATCATGTCACGCACCTCCACATGGACAGAACCCACAATGCACCATCGGGAGCCATGCCGGGAGGGAGTGAAAGAGAAAGCATAATGGCCGGCCGGCAAGAGGGAAGGCAGGCAATGGGAAAAAGCTGTCCCCTGGGTCCTAGCGCCCGCCCATCATCCGAATTATTTACAGTAGAGTCTCACTTATCCATGCCTCGCTTATCCAAGTTTCTGGATTACAGGCCAGCAGGGAAGAGGAAAGGCAGGCAATGGGAAAAAGCTGTCCCCTGGGTCCTAGCGCCCGCCCATCATCTGAATTATTTACAGTACAGTCTCACTTATCCAAGCCTCGCTTATCCAAGTTTCTGGATTATCCAAGCCATTTTTGTAGTCAATGTTTTCAATATATCATGATATTTTGGTGCTAAATTCGTAAATACAGTAATTACAACATAACATTACTGCATATTGAACTACTTTTTCTACCAAATGTGTTGTCTAACATGATGTTTTGGTGCTTATCTCCACAATCTCCACCATAAAAATAATAATAGAATCCTACAGTCACACAGATAGGAGAGACCCCTAAAGCCCATCCAGTCCAACCCCTTCCTGCCATGGAGAATACAATCCAAACATTCCCAACAAATGGCCATACAGCCTCTTGATAATAACAATACTAATATCACGGAATCCTTATGTTTGCAGACAGCCCTAAGAATCATCCAGTACAACCTCCTTCTACCATGCAAGACCACACAATCCAAACACTCCTGACAGATGGCCATCCACCCACTATATAATAATGATGATGATAATAAAGATAATAATCATGATGATAACAGCAACAATA